>NC_083631.1:10380016-10430016 GCF_963584025.1 Labrus mixtus
AGAGAAATAAAAATACTTTTGGGTGTGTGTGTGTGTTACCTGTGTTCTGGGTCCAGGTACGGTGGTTTTCATGGAGGGTCCACTGTAGTCGTAGTCCTGCTCAGTCTTTGGAGCTGCTTTACTGACATACCTGCAGGCTACACACACACACACACACACACACACACACACACACACACACACACACACACACCTTTGTCTCAGTACTTTGAGTTCCTTGTGTTTCTTCATATATAATCTTCTAATAATAATCTGTGTGTCACAGTTCTCTGGTCGTGGCACACACACTCACTCTTCTTCTCACAGGTGAGCTAAAGTTTGTTTTCCACTAAAACAGCTTTAAATGTGAATTATATTTTTACATTTATTTATTTATTTATATTATATATTTATATTTTTAACCACTGGTTTGATCATTTATGACCCAAAGGTGTCTCTGTTCACTTATGGTGTCGCTCAGTGATCAATCTTAGGGCCACTTCTCTTCTTGTTTAATGTTTTTCTCCACGCTTCAGTTATCTTTATTGATCTTTGTGTTCAGGTGTGTTCAGGTGTGAAAGTGAAGTAGTAACCATGACCAAGCTCATTGATGATTGACAGGAGAGATGGTCTTTGAGACTTCACCTCCTGCTGGAGGTTGGACAAACATGACCCTCAAAATGTTTTTAAAAGGTCTGACATGTTGGTGTGTTCCAGAGAGACTGAGCAGCGTTTTGTGTGTAAGTGGAGAGAGAGTGAGGAGAGAATGGGCCGGAGGGCGGAGTCTCTATAACTCGTCTCACAAGGTCATTAAAGGTCATTAGAGCAAAAGGAAGAGAAGCTTCATTTACCTGGAGCGCTGAGCCTCACGTTCCTGTGCAGAGAGAGAGCCAAGTGACGGCGGATCAGACCGGACGCCATGATGCAGAGTCAGAGAGAGAGAGAGAGAGAGAGAGCAGCTGCCCTCAGGGTCTCACCTACAGGGAGAGGGGGGCACAGTTAATCAGCTGAGTGCTGGACAAACATTCAAACTTGCAAAAACACATTTACACTGTTGAGCTGAGGGGGGAGCGTCTCCTCACAGCTCCTCCCTCTTTTCCATATGTGGTCACATCTTTAGAAAACAAATGCTGGACTTTGAGATAACGCAGGATGAAGACACACCTGCGAGGGAGAAGATCTCTGAACAGGAATACTGAGAATTTAAAGATCTTTTAGAGTCTGAAGTGGGTTAGGGGTTGGACTCTGTAAAGATCTTTTAGAGTCTGAAGTGGGTTAGGGGTTAAACTCTAAAGATCTTTTAGAGTCTGAAGTGGGTTAGGGGTTAGACTCTAATGATCTTTTAGAGTCTGACTGCTCCAATAGAAAACTAAAAAAGAAGATCAGACATTATTAATCGTTCTCAGAGAGTGAGAGGAGAATAAAGTGAACCAGGCTGTGACAACAAACTAAAGCATCGTTTTTATATATGAATGAATATGAACGCTGACATGTAAGAGATAGTCCCGCCCCTCAGCGTGTCTCTGATTGTGAGTTTAGTAGTGTGCATGTTTGTGTGTGTGTTGTTGTTGACAGGTTTTGTGAAAGAATAAATGAGCTGTCTGCTCTTATGTAAGTCAGGCAGCAGGAACAGGAACGCTCCAGATATCTGCTCTCACACACACACAGACACACAGACACACACACACACACACACACACACACAGGCATGCAGTCGGTTTCTTGGCAACAGCTCTAACTGGATGAAACTGGTCTAGAGAGTGAGAGTTACACAAGACTGCATCTTCATATGGCCTGGAGGAGGAGGGGGAGGAGGAGGAGGGGGAGGGGGAGGAGGAGGGGGATTTCTTTGTGTGTGGGGGTCTCTGTGAGGGGGAAAGGAGGGGGTCTTGAAGAGATGCAGGTCAGCTGGAGGGACTGGGTGAATCTGGATGTTCTAGAATGATTTACTGAGTGAGGTTGTCGAAGCGTTCGATACTTTGAGAAACGGCGTGTTCTGAAACGATATCATCTGTGTGATTTCAACGAGTGACAGTATCAAACGTAGCTGAGATAACACCTGTTTGATCAGACCCAGTGAACATCAAATCCCTCACAACAGTGACTGAAGTGTTCATTAAAGATGATTCATTATAAAACGTTACAGGAAGTGGACTCTTATTCGTGGAGGGGTTTGTGTGTCCCTGTGGCCCCTGGTCTCAGCTGTGATTCAGAAACCTCTTTAGACAGCAGTCAGGGACCGCTGATACCTCGCCCAGAAGTGGGAGACAGGGGCACCTTTCTGTAGCCAGACCTGAGGGGGAGCTCAACGCCGAGTGTCTGGTGGGTGGGCTTTCCTCCACGGGATCCGGTCAGGTTCAACAAGTTCTTTAAGAAAAACATGGAGCCACCATCCTGTGGGCCCACCACCTGCAGCTAAGGCATGGGGGTCAGGTGTAAACTGGGCAGCAGGTGTAGGCAGTGGTATTCTTGGAGTTTCTGGGTGGGGTCCGGGAAGGGGTTCTGCTGGGGACTCTATAGTACTACTGGGGGATCTCAAACATCTTGTGGGCAACGATGGAGACACCTGAAGGGAGGTGACAGGGAGGAACGGCCTACCCTATCTGAACCCGAGTGGTGCTTTGTTATTGGCCAAAAACAAAGACCAGCAGAGGGATTTCCATAAGTCCAATTGGAGTGGTCCATGTTCAAAGCCTCCATTGTGGAAGCGGCTACTAGGAGGAGTCAGAGGTCCCAGGGGAAGCCTCTCAGAGAGGTCACTGAACAGGGTGTCAGGTCTGGATGAGACTCTCATGCTGGAGGTTCTGGACTTTGTTGGGCTGTTGTGGATGACACGCCTCTTCAGTGTTGTGTGGAAGTCTAGGAGGGGTCAAAGGTCACACTGTCAAACTGTTCCTGTCTGGGGTCAAAGGTCACTCTGTCAAACTGTTCCTGTCTGGGGTCAAAGGTCACTGTCAAACTGTGAGTTTTTTCACTCTGAGAAAATGATCTCAGAACTGAGTTAACATTCAGCTGACATCTCCATCCATCCTGTCACCATGGCAACACAAGGAACTCAAAGTACTGACACAAAGCTGTGTGTGTGTGTGTGTGTAGCCTGGTTTAAACAGAAGAGTGTTCTACAGTCTGAGCTCACTGAACTCAGCCTTCAGCCTGATTCTAACCACAAACAGAAAATAAACACAATAATATATAAAACATGTTCAGGTGTTTACCTGTAGACTTTAACATGTTCAGGTGTTTACCTGCAGACTTTAACCTGTTCAGGTGTTTACCTGCAGACTTTAACATGTTCAGGTGTTTACCTGCAGACTAACATGTTCAGGTGTTTACCTGCAGAATTTAACATGTTCAGGTGTTTACCTGCAGACTTTAACCTGTTCAGGTGTTTACCTGACTCTCTTTACCTGCAGCCTTGTTCAGGTGTTTCTGAGGTGTAAACAGTCAGTATAAAGCATGCTGTCCTGCCCTCCTCTGACCTCATTGATAAACAGAGTTGTGTAACTCTTGTGTGTTTTATGTTATTGACCTGTGAGCCTGCTCTGATACGGATGGTCAGCAGAGTTCGATCGACTCTCACACAGAAAGAACTCTCTGTGAATCCTCCACCATTAGTTCATCAGAGTCTCAGGCTGACTATTGAGCACAAGGATCATTCCATTCAGATATATGGGGGTGTTCAATGTGTATTATGGTTATAAATATACATTTATAATATAAATTACAACATCCATCTTCTTCAGCTTATCTGAGGTTGGGTGGCAGCAGGCGCAGTAAGTCTTCCCAGACTTCCCTCTCCCCAGCAGCGTTTTCCTCCAGGGAGATTCCATGTCCAGAAAACCTTCAAAGGGAGGTGACCAGGAGGCATGAACCACCTCAACTGGCTCCTTTCAATGCAAAGGAGTAGCGGTTCTACTCCGGCTCAGACCAGACACGGTCACTGCCCATAGCTAACCTTAGCCCTGCTTTCAGTTACTGAGCAATCAGATGGTTTGCATTCTTTGAAGCCATCCTTCTCCATAGCCTTCCCAAATCCTCCCACACCCAGGTTTTTGCTTTCCGCAACAACTGAAGCCACAGCCCTCCGAGCCACCTGATACCTGTCAGCTGCTCCCCCGGGCTAACCAAACCCCAACAGCTTCCTTCTTCAGCCTGACGGCTCTGGTACCAGGTACACTTATGAACATCCCCATGTTCAAACATGGTGTTTGTTATGACCAATCCATGACTAGCACAGAAGTCCAACAACAAAATACCACTCGGGTTCAGATCGGGCAACCATTCCCCTCCAGGTGTCACCATCATCGCCCACGTGAGCGTTGAAGTCCCCCGGTAGAACTACAGAGTCCCAAGGCGGAACCCCTTCCAGGACCCCACCCAGAGACTCCAAGAAGGCCGTGTACTCTGAACTGCATATGCACACCCAACAGTCAACCTGAAGTCTCAGAGAGGTGACCCTCTCGTTCACCAGGGAAAACCCCAACACAGAGGCGCTCAGTTATTAACGTGTAATATGGTTATAAATGTTTAATATGGTTATAAATGTGTAATATGGCTATAAATGTGTAATATGGCTATAAATGTGTACTATGGTTATAAATGTTTAATATAGTTATAAATGTGTAATATGGTTATAAATGTTTTATATGGTTATAAATGTGTAATATGGTTATAAATATGGTTATAAATGTGTAATATGGTTCTAAATGTGTAATATAGTTATAAATGTGTAATATAGTTATAAATGTGTAATATGGTTCTAAATGTGTAAAATAGTTATAAATGTGTAATATAGTTATAAATGTGTAATATGGTTATAAATGTGTAATATAGTTATAAATATGTTATAAATGTGTAATATGTTTATAAATATGTAATATAGTTATAAATATGTTATAAATGTATAATATGGTTATAAATGTGTAATATAGTTATAAATATGTTATAAATGTGTAATATAGTTATAAATATGGTTATAAATGTGTAATATAGTTATAAATATGGTTATAAATGTGTGATATGGTTATAAATGTTTAATATGGTTATAAATGTGTAATATAGTTATAAATATGTTATAAATGTGTAATATGGTTATAAATGTGTAATATAGTTATAAATGTGTAATAAGGTTATAAATATGTAATATAGCTATAAATATGTTATAAATGTGTAATATGGTTATAAATGTGTAATATAGTTATAAATGTGTAATATGGTTATAAATATGTAATATAGCTATAAATATGTTATAAATGTGTAATATGGTTATAAATGTGTAACATCCAGGTCAAGGTCAAGGTTTCTTTATTCGTCTCCCTAGGGAGAAATTTGTCTCGGATGCTGGGAAATTGCTGCATAGACAATACATCGAAAACAATATAAAAACAGTAATTACAAATGTGCAAAAAACATTTAGCTTATGTGTGCTACAGTTCACCCAAGCGTCTGCTTACGTATCCGTACGCACGCACGCACGCACGCACACATGCACACTGTGCACATGTACACATGCCACTCCAAACACTTACGGTTTCATACATATATACATGGCAACAGTTACCGGTACATTGGGGGCCTCCTGTTTTTCCGTTCATCCTCTATTTTTTGCTCATTAATGAGCTAGTAATATAATAATAGTTATAAATGTGTAAAATAGTTATAAATGTATAAAATAGTTATAAATATGTAATATCTGTATAAATGTGTAATATAGTTATAAATATGGTTATAAATGTGTAATATGTTTATAAATGTGTAATAGGGTTATAAATATGTAATAGGGTTATAAATATGTAATATGGTTATAAATGTGTAATATGGTTATAAATATGTAATATAGTTATAAATATGTTTATAACTGTGTAATATGGTTATAAATGTGTAATAGGGTTATAAATATGTTTATAAATGTGTTATTCTGAGCACAGCAGGAAGTCATGTTGTTGTTTACCTGTGTGTCAGCTGTGACTGTGTTTAGAAAAGACAGAGTAACAGGTTTTACATATATTTACCTGTATGATGTCACAAGTTTAATTAAAAGATGGATAAAGATGAAACGAGCACACGTTGTGTAAGGATGGTCACAGCGCTCTGAAACACAGACGACAAACATGATTAAAGATGTTTCATTCTATGGATCCTTTGTTTCACTGTGAAGCACGGATACAACAAGGGAAGCAAATACATATTTATTGTTGACTGAAATAGAAAGTGTTTGAGCTGCACTGACACAAACAGATCACTGAGCACCTGTCTGAGTCTCCTGAGAACTCTCCCCCCTGATCTGATGCCGCCAGATAGTTTGTTGTTGCTGTGAGGTATCCAGGAAGTGGCTCTATAATCATGTGTTGAAAGGGGTACAGCACCACATGGCTGTCTGTTAGAGTAACACATCTGTATCTGTCTTTATCATCATGTTAACACACTAACTGCTTATCAGAGGGTTTTATTTTGAAGGCCCCCCCACAACACCACCCAAACACAAACCTGTGAAATGTTCTGATGAAATAAAGTTTGGGATGCAGATAAAAAACGTCCTCCTCCTGCTGCTCCCATTGGTTCTTCATAAAACAAAATACTGTCTTCTGTGTGTGTGTGCGTGTGCGTTGATGAGGGCTAAGTAAGTTCTCTTTGATGTTAATGAGAACTCAAGTGACTCTCTCTCTCTCTCCTCCCACCCACCTCTCCCCCCCTCTTTCTCTCTCTCCGCTCCCACCCCCCCTTTCTCTCTCTCTCCGCTCCCACCCCCCTCTTTCTCTCTCTCTCTCCCCTCCCCTCCCCCCCCCCCCCCCTGCAGACTGGAACTAACTGGTGTTTCACCTCCTGCTCTCTGTCAGATACATTTCTTATAAAAACAATAATTTTATTAGGAGAATAAAAACATTCAGATTATTTCAATACAATATTAAATTAATTATAAATGATAATTCATCATTTATAAATAATCACATAATATTTTATTGAGTTCTGTAACAGTCTATGTTACTGATCTCTGTCACACTTAATCTTTTTAAGATTCAACATATACTTTCATTCAATCATTAAAAACTGATGAATCCATCGGTGAGTTTAGTAACACCTCGCTGCAGCCTGGTACGTAACAGTCTGCAGCAGGATGTGAAGTTAAACACTTTTAGAAGTGATTAAAAACAGGTTGATGGATTGATGAATCGTTACATACATAGATGGATCCATCGGTGAGTTTAGTAACACCTCGCTGCAGCCTGGTATGTAACAGTCTGCAGGGTCGAGCTCAATGTTTGTTCGGTGTTTCTGCTCTTTGAAGGATCCGGCTCGGACCGGTTCTGAGCGGCTCTAACCTGTCAGCTTATCAATCATGTTATTGATCAGGTGGTCCGATACCTGATCAGCTGATTGCAGGTAATGTTCGGGGTCGTTTTGGTCGCACAAACATCCCGCTCCAGCTGCAGACATATACACACACACACACACACACACACACACACACACACACACACACACACACACACACACACACACACACACACACACACACACACACACACACACACACACACACACACACACACACACACGGAGAGTAGCGGAGCCTCAGGGAGCTCAGCCGGTGAATCACGGTGAGTCAGCGGACAGTCAGAGGATCACTTACCGACAGAGGACCGGAGTCTGCAGCTGGTTCGATCCCCGCGGCTCAGAGGGAAATCAGACAGGCTGAGAGACACACAGGGACTGAGACAGCACACACACACATACACACACACACACACAGGATTGGTTTTACTGAGGAGGGGGAGGGGCGGGGCTTATTCTCTCTGTTTTTCCCCCTCTCTCTCTCTTTTTTTTTTAACAAACCTTTATTTATATCCAGCTCAGTGTTCACGTGCAAACGATATGAAGCTAAAACATTAAATTCATCTTAAATAAAGATATATTTATTATTATTATCATACAATAAATATATAAATATATCAGAGATGATTTAACATCCATTCAGTTCTTGTGTTGATTTCATTGTTTAGTTTTATTTTGTCATTTATTTCTTCGGCTTCCTGTTTATGTTTCTGATGATCATCATGAGTTCAGTGTTTCCTATTTTATTTTGTAGTTTATTTCCCTCTTTGTCATGTTTAGTGTTTCTTCCTGCCCCGTGTTTCCCTCCAGTTTGTTTAGGCCTGATGGTCTTCACCTGTCTCTTTAGTCTCACCTGTGTCTCTTTAGTCTCACCTGTGTCTTTAGTCTCACCTGTGTCTCTTTAGTCTCACCTGTGTTTTTAGTCTCACCTGTGTCTCTTTAGTCTCACCTGTGTCTTTAGTCTCACCTGTGTCTCTTTAGTCTCACCTGTGTTTTTAGTTTCACCTGTGTCTCTTTAGTCTCACCTGTGTCTCTTTAGTCTCACCTGTGTCTCTTTAGTCTCACCTGTGTTTTTAGTCTCACCTGTGTCTCTTTAGTCTCACCTGTGTCTTTAGTCTCACCTGTGTCTCTTTAGTCTCACCTGTGTCTCTTTAGTCTCACCTGTGTCTTTAGTCTCACCTGTGTGTCTTTAGTCTCACCTGTGTCTTTAGTCTCACCTGTGTCTCTTTAGTCTCACCTGTGTTTTTAGTCTCACCTGTGTCTCTTTAGTCTCACCTGTGTTTTTAGTCTCACCTGTGTCTCTTTAGTCTCACCTGTGTTTTTAGTCTCACCTGTGTCTCTTTAGTCTCACCTGTCTCTTTAGTCCCACCAGTGTTTTTAGTCTCACCTGTCTCTTTAGTCTCACCAGTGTTTTTAGTCTCACCTGTGTCTCTTTAGTCTCACCTGTGTCTTTAGTCTCACTTGTGTCTCTTTAGTCTCACCTGTGTCTCTTTAGTCTCACCTGTGTCTTTAGTCTCACCTGTGTCTCTTTAGGCTCACCTGTGTCTCACTCTCTCTGTCTATGTGTATGTGTGTGTGTGTGTGTGTGTGTGTGTGTGTGTGTGTGTGTGTGTGCGTGTGCGTGTGCGTGTGTGACTGTGTGTGTTTCTGTAAAGGTACAGGAAGGTCAGATGTAAATGTGAGAATGAAACAACACACACACATTATTTGCATTGATTTGAATATTTTAATGTTTCGAGATCTCCGGTCGTCTTAAAGGGACAGGCCTCCGGTCCCCTTAAAGGGACAGACCTCCGGTCCTCTTAAAGGGACAGGCCTCTGGTCCCCTTAAAGGGACAGGCCTCCGGTCGTCTTAAAGGGACAGGCCTCAAGTCCTCTTAAAGGGACAGGCCTCCGGTCCTCTTAAAGGGACAGGCCTCCTGTCCTCTTAAAAGGACAGGCCTCCGGTCATGAGTTAATATTCAACCTTTATGAGCCCTGATCTGTACTGAGACAAAGGTGTGTGTGTGTGTGTGTGTGTGTGACACTGTGTGTGTGTGTGTGTGACTGTGTGTGTGTGTGTGTGTGTGTGTTTGTGTCTGTGTGTGACTGTGTGTGTATTTGTGTCTGTGTGTGACTGTGTGTGTGTGTGTGTGTGAGGAGGGAGACTTTATGCTCAACGTTTTGGTAACACTTTATAATAACATCATGTATAATAAAATGATAATATAATATATAATATAATATAATTTAAAGAAGCAGTATGTCTGACACACTGTGTGTGTGTGTGTGTGTGTGTGTGTAATATAATATATAATATAATGTAATTTAAAGAAGCAGTATGTCTGACACAGTTGATGAAAAGATTACCATTTTTATAAAGGTCCTCTATTTTCTGCACTCCTTTGTTTGCCCATATTCTGAAACCTCCATCTGCTCTCCCTGAAATATATATTACATACAATATACATTACATATAGCAATGCTTATACTTTGTAAATGTATACTTGTTATCTGTACTGAAATATTGTTATTCTCTTTGTAATATTGCAGTTTTACAAAAACAAAACAAAAGGAACTCAAGTAAAATCAAGAAAAGACAAGCCTTGTGTTTTTATTGGAGGACTTTTGTTTGAGTGTTATCTGGCTGTCAAATCCTGTACATTGGAACGTGCAGAAAGGGCAGTACAGTAAAAAGACAATACTACAGCGGGCTTAAAGGTCCCATATTATGCTTTTTCTGGTTTTATATGCTCTTTAGTGTGTTTTCCAAGTGTCCTGTGCATGTTTAGGCACATCTATTTGCAAAAATTCAAAGTCCGCGGAAAAGCGGCTTCTCCTACGTCCTCCTGTTAGCTGTAGCATTAGCCGCATGTAACGCTCAGTTCTAGCCCCCCTCGATAAAAAATTGTCAGTCCGACGTCATTGTCAGTGTGATATCACTGATCTAAGCCCATTGGCTCGTTGTGGCAAGCCCAGCAGCTCATGTTGCACGCCCGTTAACTTCTGTAGCATGCCCACGATATGCCGTAGCCTGCGGTAGCACAGTAGTGCTAAGGTGCTTATGTTTTTGCTCCCCTCGGACGGAGCCAGTGGCTGCATTCCCAATATGGTAAAAGAGGCGGGACATTTACGAGAACCGTGCTGAGCAACTGACCAATTACGGCAGAGCCGACAGGCCGACCAATCAGATCAGACTTGGCACACGTGGGGACTCTGAACATGGGCACTTCAGAGCCTTAGAGAGAGAGTCAGAAACGAGCAGGTGCATGGAGCAGCAGAACATGAAAACAGACACTTTTTTATAACTTTAGCTATTGTGAACATACTTTAGTAGGTACATAGATTAAATATATGAACCCCAAAAAGGGCATAATATGGGCTCTTTAAGCATTAAAAAACAATACTCAGCAAACATGAGTCTATGCTGTGGACGGAATTACTGTAAGGATAACACCACTGTGCTACAAAATGAAGCTAGCGGACAGCAACAAACATTAAATCAGCCAAAGCTCCATCAAGCATTTGATGCAAAGTCACAGTTATCTAGAGCAACAACAAGAACCTCTCAGCGTTCATCATCAACAGTCTCTTCAGCTACGAAAGCCTATGCTAAGGAAAAAGCTGCAAAGGCTCAACTTGCATACGCTGAAAAAGAAGCTAACATGATGAGACAGAGAGCAGACCTGGAAGCAAGCCTGCTGAAGCAAAAGGCTGACTTTGATGCAAGCCTCCATCTTCTTCAGTGTCAACGAGCTGCTGCTGCAGCTTATGATGAAGTCGAAGTCGAAGAGTGTCAACAGCAATGTGAATGGTTTTCTCCAAAACTGCTTCCCACACATGAAGCATTGGAGTCACAAGAAAAAATAATTGATAAATTGGAAATATCAGATGCTTAACCAGCCACTTTCAATGATATCCAAAACACGCAACAAGTTCATGAAGACATAAAAATAGAGCCAACAACATACTCTGCAAGATGTCCAACATACCCTCATAGTATTCAAAAACATATCCCTAAGCCTGAAATAGGAAACCTAAATGAACAGCAAGGTGCACAAGACTTTGCAAGATATCTTCTCCGGAGGAAAATGGTGTCAACAGGTCTTCTGAAATTCGACGACAAACCTGAAAACTACTGGTCGTGGAAGGCTTCCTTTCAGAGTGCAACTAGAGACTTGAATCTTTCAGCCAGAGAAGAACTGGACCTGATGACAAAGTGGCTTGGAGCTGAATCATCAGAACATGCAAAGAGAATTCGTGCTGTACATGTCCTTAACCCTGCAGCTGGTGTTAACATGGTTTGGCAACATCTCGAAGAGTGTTATGGTACACCAGAGGTCATTGAAGAAGCACTGCTTAAAAAGCTTGAACTCTTCCTGAAGCTGACCAATAAAGATAATGTTAAGCTAAGAGAGCTAGATGACATTTTGCTCGGCAGAGCAGCGAGCAGCACCTGAGCAGAGCAGCGAGCAGCACCTGAGCAGAGCAGCGAGCAGCACCTGAGCAGAGCAGCGAGCAGCACCTGAGCAGAGCAGCGAGCAGCACCTGAGCAGAGCAGCGTACTACGGTGAGCGTATTGCATAATTTCTTGTTCTGTTCTCCTCTGCACTGTGTTACTGTGTACCTACTCTTAGCTTAGCTTAGCAGTTAGCTTTACAATGGCTTCTTTTTCTGTCTCTCCCTCTCCTGCTCTCTCCTGCTCTACATGTCAGATGTTAAGTTACTCCTTGTCCTCCTTTAGTGATAATGATACTTGTAAGAAATGTAGTTTATTTTTAGCTTTGGAGGCGAGGGTGTCTGAGTTAGAGAGACGGCTCCGCACCATTGAGTCAGAGTCATCGTATGCAGCAGTAGTTAGCCAGCCACCTGTAGCCGGTGCGGGCCGACATAGCTTGGCTTCCCCCCCGGTAGCTCCCGAGCAGCCGGGAGGCAGTGGCTGGGTTACTGTCCGAGGGAAGCATAGTCGAAAATCGAAACACACGGTTCCCCACCAACCACTTCACGTTTCAAACAAATTTTCCCCACTCAGCGACACACCCGCTGAGAATAAAACTCTGATTATTGGAGACTCCATAGTCCGAAACGTGAAGCTAGCGAAGTCAGCGGGCATAGTTAGGTGTAGACCCAGGGCCAGAGCGGGCGACATCGCATCTTATTTAAAGTTGCTGACAAGGACTAAAGGTAGATTTGATACAATCGTAATTCATGTCGGCACAAATGACTCCCGACTACGCCAGTCGGAAGTCACTAAGGTTAATGTGGAGTCAGTGTGTACTTTTGCTAAGACGATGTCGGACTCCGTAGTGTTCTCTGGTCCCCTCCCAAATCAGACCAGTGATGACATGTATAGCCGCATGTCATCACTCAACCGCTGGCTGTCGAGGTGGTGTCCAGCAAACGATGTGGGCTTCATAGATAACTGGCAGTCTTTTTGGGGAAAACCTGGTCTGCTAGCTAGAGACGGCATCTATCCCACTTTGGACGGTGCAGCTCTATTATCTAGAAACATAGCAGAGGTTATTAGTCCAAAACCTTGACAACAACACAGAGTTCAGACCAGGAGGCAGAGCTGCAGTCTTACACACTTCTCTGCGCCTCCCTTAGATCTGTCTCCCAGTCACTATAGCTGTAATTCTGAATCAAACTGTAGTTATACTATAGGTACTGTGTCTGTCCCCCGGCCCAGACCCGTTTTTATAAGTCATCCAAACGGCGTGAATCATCAGAATCTGATTAGAATCAAAACTACGAATACGATTTTTCTACAAGATCGGAGGATTCACTGCGGACTTTTGAACATTAGGTCCTTAGCATCCAAGTCTCTTTTAGTGAATGATCTGATATCAGATCAGCACATTGATTTACTTTTTTTGACTGAAACTTGGCTGTGTCGAGATGAATATGTTAGTTTGAATGAATCCACTCCTCCCAGTCATTTTAATACTCATATACCTCGAGACACCGGACGAGGTGGTGGAGTAGCAGCTATTTTTAATTCCAGTCTTTTAGTTAACCCTCGACCAAAGCTGAATTTTTCTTCTTTTGAAAGCCTTGTTCTTAGTCTTCCATATCCAGTCTCAAGAACCTTTCAGCCAGTTCTAGTTGTTGTAGTTTACCGCCCTCCTGGCCCATATTCTGAGTTTTTATCTGAGTTTGCAGAATTTCTATCAGACTTAGTCCTTAGCAGTGATAGAATAATTGTTGTAGGTGACTTCAATATCCATGTGGATGTTGAAAATGATAGCCTGAGCACAGCTTTCATGTCACTATTAGACTCTATTGGTTTCACCCAGGGTGTAAACGAACCTACTCATCGTTTTAACCACACCCTGGATCTTGTTTTAGCTTATGGAATTGAAATCCATAACCTTACAGTTTTCCTAGAAAATCCTCTGCTATCAGACCATTTTTTTATTACATTTGATTTTGTCCTACTAGAATTACCTCTGCCTGGAAGAGGTGTGCTCTCTAGAAGTTTGTCGGATAGTGCTGTGGCTAGATTTAAGGAAGCTATTTCAGCTGTTTTTGATTTAGTACCGTGTTTCAACCCAGTTGGAAACTCTTACGATAGCTTTAGTCCCTCTCAGCTAGATCAGTTTGTTGATAGTGCAGTGGATTCGCTGAGAGTTACTCTGGATTCGATTGCTCCCCTGAAACAGAAGGTTGTCAAGCGGCAGAGAGTGGCTCCATGGTTCAACTCAGAAACCCGTACTCTGAAACAATCGTCACGGAATTTTGAAAGAATATGGCGTTCGACCAAAACGGTAGAATCTCGTTTTTTCTGGCAGGATAGTCATAGAAGATATATGAAGGCTCTACGTCACGCCCGAGCTGCCTACTACTCCTCTCTAATCGAGGAAAACAAAGGCAATCCTAGATACCTTTTCAGTACTGTAGCCAGGCTGACAGAGAGTCATGGCTCCATTGAGCCTTGTATTCCTCTAGCCCTCAGCAGTAATGACTTCCTTAGCTTTTTGAACAACAAAGTTCTAGACATCAGAGACAAAATTGGTAACCTCCTGCCCTTACCTGGTGCAGATACGTCTGATATGGCAGAGACAGTTCCAGGACCAGATATTAGTCTCGACTGTTTTTCTGCAATCGACCTTTCAGAGCTATATTCCATTTTTTCTGCGTCGAAACCGTCAACCTGTATTTTGGACCCAATCCCAACCAAGCTGTTTAAGGAAGTCTTTCCCTTAGTTAGCAACTCCATATTAGATATGATCAATATGTCTTTACTGGCAGGCTATGTACCACAGGCATTTAAAGTAGCGGTAATCAAACCTCTACTTAAAAAGCCTACTCTGGACTCAGGAACTCTGGCTAACTACAGGCCTATATCCAACCTTTCTTTTTTCTCGAAGATCCTGGAGAAGGTGGTAGCTAAACAGCTGTGTGACTTTCTCCATGACAACAGTTTATTTGAAGAGTTCCAGTCAGGATTTAGAGTCCACCATAGCACTGAGACTGCACTAGTTAGAGTTACAAACGATCTACTTCTAGCCTCAGACAGGGGACTTCTGTCTGTGCTCGTCTTGTTAGATCTTAGTGCTGCTTTTGACACCATTGACCATCGGATCCTGTTGTACAGACTGGAGCATTTGCTTGGAATTACAGGGACTGCTTTAAGTTGGTTTGAATCCTACTTATCAGACCGATCTCAGTTTGTACATGTTAATGATGAGTCCTCTATGCACACTAAAGTTTGCCATGGAGTCCCACAAGGTTCAGTGCTTGGACCAATTCTTTTTACATTATATATGCTTCCTCTGGGAAATATTATGAGGAAACACTCCATACAGTTTCATTGTTATGCAGATGATACTCAGCTTTATGTATCAATGAAGCCCGATGGTACCAGTCAGTTATGTCAGCTAGAAACGTGCCTTAAGGACGTTAGGACCTGGATGACCAGAAATTTTTTTTGCTACTTAACTCAGACAAGACTGAAGTTATTGTGCTAGGCCCTAAGAACCTCAGAGAGACTTTTTCTAGTGATGTGACTGTCCTCAATGACATCAGCCTGGCATCTAGCACCACTGTTAGGAATTTAGGAGTTCTTTTTGATCAAGATATGTCTTTTAGCTCTCACATCAGTCAAGTTTCAAGAACAGCCTACTTTCACCTTCGTAATATATCCAAGATCAGGAATATCCTGTCGCAAAGTGATGCAGAAAAACTAGTTCATGCATTTGTTACCTCCAGACTGGATTATTGTAACTCTCTTTTGTCAGGGTGCTCTGGCAAATCTCTAAAGACTCTTCAACTGGTCCAGAATGCTGCAGCTCGTGTACTGACCAGAACCAGGAAATGGGACCACATCACTCCTGTCCTGGCTTCTCTGCACTGGCTCCCTCTACAGTCTAGAATAGAATTCAAGATCCTTCTTCTCACCTACAAAGCTCTAAATGGCCAGGCACCATCTTACCTGAAGGAGCTACTAGTGCCGTACTGTCCCTCGAGAGCGTTGCGGTCCCGGAGTGCAGGCCTGCTGGTGGTACCTACAGTCTCCAAGTGTACTATGGGGGGTAAAGCCTTCAGTTATCGGGCTCCTCTCCTCTGGAACCGCCTTCCAGCCGGGGTCCGGGAGGCAGACACAGTCTGTATTTTTAAGAATAGACTTAAAACTTTCCTTTTTGATAAATCTTATAGTTAGGGCTGGTGCTGGTGTAGACCAGCTCTTAGTTATGCTGCTATAGGCTTAGACTACCGGGGGAACTGGCACCCTGAGCTCCTCTCTCTCTCTCTCTCTGCATATACAGTACATCATTTTACTGCATGTATCTATCTATAAATCTCAGTCACTAACCACCTACTTTCCTGGGAGCTCTTGAGCTCTCCTAGGCTCCTCAAGATCGTCGGTTGACGGCTTGCCTACTTACCTGCTCTTTTGTAATGTTAACAGACAAAGAGTAAGGTATTTTACCTGCTTCTTGTAAAGTGTCTCGAGATAACACTTGTTATGAGTTGACGCTATACAAATAAAAGTTGATTGATTGATTTTGCCGGAGCTGGAATGTGCTAAAGAAGATGGTACTCTACCAGGCCTCTCATATTTGGATACAGCTCGCGGAATAAAACTAATTGTAGAAAAACTTCCATATTATCTCCAAGAAAAATGGGTAAGCTTTGGAAGCAAATTCAAGGAGGATCATCTGGTGACTTTTCCTCCCTTTTGTGTGTTTTCTAAGTTCATTCGTCAACAGGCTAAGATAAAAAATTATCCTAGCTTTACTTTATCCACCACCAGCAGTTATGTCTCTCCGAGAACAGAACGGCCGATGAAGTTCAACAGTAAAGCTTCTGTGACCGTACACAAAACAGACAGTCCTGCAGAATCATCAGGCATCCATTCCAGTCCTGGTCTGAAGAAATTGGATGATCCAGATCGTCAGTGTCCAATCCATAAGAAGCCTCATCCACTGAAAGAATTTAAAGAGAAAAATCCCTGGAAGACCGCAAAGCATATCTCAGAGAGAACTACATCTGCTTTAGATGTTGTGGATCTACACAACACATGGTGAAAGACTGCAAGGCGACTGTAAAGTGTTTTGAGTGCAAAAGCAACACACATATTGCCGTCCAGGTCCCCCTCCTGTAATGAAACAGACTGTAGCTGCTGACAAAGATGACAGCGGGGAGAAAGATGACAGCGGGGAGAAAGTTGGCACTTCATCTCCTTCTGTTACATCAAAGTGCACTGACATTTTTGGAAATGCAGACAGCCCGCGCTCATGCTCCAAAATCTGCTTGGTGAAAGCATATCCTGCAGGTAAAAAAGAGAAGGCAATTAAGATGTATGCTGTGTTAGATGAACAAAGCAATAAATCTCTTGCTAAGACAGAATTCTTCAACATCTTTGAAGTCAAAGCCAACCCTGCTCCATACACCCTGAAAACCTGTTCTGGGGAATCAGAAACTTCAGGTAGAAGAGCTGCTGACTTTATTATTGAGTCTATGGATGGTAAGCTACAAATACCATTACCCACCCTAATTGAGTGTGACATGGTACCTGACGACAAGACCGAAATTCCATCGCCAGAGATTGCAAAACATCACCCACACTTACAGTCAGTTGCTAACAAGATTCAACCTGTAGACGAAGATGCTCCGATCCTCCTGCTCTTAGGAAGAGACATCCTTCGGGTGTATAATGTTCGAGAGCAGATGAACGGGAGAAGTGTGCTTGGGGACAGTTCACAAACCATCAGAGGTCAATGTTTACAAAACAAACATACTGCACAACGGTCGGACATCCTTTTTCAAGCCATGTCCTCAAAGTATCTACATTAAGGAAAACTACAGCGAAATGAAACAGGGTCATGAAACACCTTATCCTGCATCTGATGTGAAAGCAAGTCTCAGCTTGACAACTGACAACCTAGGAGGTTCGGTTTTTGAAAGGTCCAAGAATGATGATACTCTTGCACTCTCCATAGATGATAAAGATTTTCTGGCCATTATGGATGCAGAAGTCTACCAGGATAAAGGTAACAGCTGGGTGGCGCCTCTGCCATTTCACTCTCCAAGACGACGCCTGCCGAGCAATAAAGAGCAAGCTTTTAAACGTCTCTGTTCTCTACGGAGAACTCTGGAGAAAAATCCAGAAATGAAAGATCACTATGTCAAGTTCATGCAAAAGATGCTAGACAACGATCAAGCTGAGCCTGCTCCACCTTTAGACAAAGGTAAAGAACATTGGTATCTGCCAACATTTGGGGTTTACCACCCTCAGAAGCCTGGTGAAATAAGGGTTGTGTTTGATTCAAGCCCTGAATGTGATGGAACTTCTCTCAATGATGTCTTGCTTAGCGGACCTGACTTGAACAACACCTTGTTAGGGGTCCTTTTGCGGTTTCGGAAAGAACCTGTAGCCCTTACAGCAGATGTGCAGCAAATGTTCTATTGCTTTGTTGTACGAGAAGACCACAGGGATTATCTGCGATATCTCTGGTACGAGGACAGTGACATCACCACAAATGTGGTTGAATACAGGATGAAGGTCCACGTGTTTGGAAACAGCCCTTCGCCTGCTGTGTCTATCTACTGCATGAGACGTGCAGCTCAAAATGGTGAACAGGAACATGGTTCTGATGCAAGACAGTTTGTTCAGAGACAGTTTTATGTAGATGACGGCCTTACCTCAGTGGCAACTCCTGAAGAGGCAATAGATCTCTTTACACGAACAAGAGAGATGTTGGCAGAATCCAACTTGCGCCTGCACAAAGTGGCATCGAACAACAGTCAGGTAATGGAAGCCTTCCCGGCAGAAGACTGTGCAAAGGATCTAAAGGACCTGGACCTTGGAGTGGATCCTCTTCCTCTTCAGAGGAGTCTATGGCTCTCCTGGAACTTAGAAAAAGACAGGTTTACTTACGTTGTGTCCCACAAAGAGAAACCTTTCACAAGAAGAGGTGTGTTGTCAACAGTCAACAGTTTGTATGACCCCTTGGGCTTTGTTGCGCATAACAATGCAAGGGAAGTCACTAGTGCGAGAGTTGTCATCTGAACAGAGTGAATGGGATGCTCCTCTCCATCCAAAAAAGGAAATTGAATGGAACAAATGGAAAGATTCTTTGGAGGCTCTTGAAGACTTACCTTTACAGAGGTGTTACATTCCAGTTTCACTGTCTTCTACTCAGAGAAAGGAACTCTGCATCTTTTCAGATGCTTCGACAGTAGCCATAGGAGCTGTGGCATATTTGAGAGCTGCAGACAACGAGGGACAATACCATGTTGGATTCGTCATGGGGAAGTCAAAACTGGCCCCTCGTCCTGCCCACACAGTTCCACGTCTTGAACTCTGTGCAGCTGTGCTAGCTGTTGAACTCTATGAGCTGATCAGGGACGAGCTAGACATTGAGGTTGACACTGTGAAGTTTTTCACTGACAGTAAAATCGTTCTTGGATATATTCACAACACCACAAAACGTTTTACATGTATGTTTCCAACCGAATCACTCGGATAAGAAGATCCACTCATCCCAACCAGTGGTACTATGTACCAACAGAACTGAACCCTGCAGACCATGCAACACGGTCTATACCAGCAGCTCAACTTCAAAACAGCAACTGGTTCACAGAACCAGCTTTCCTGTGTCATGACAGGGCAGATGAGACACCTGAAGCTGCTCTTTTCACCCTTGTTGAGCATGAAACTGATGACGAGATTCATCCTGAAGTCACAACTCTGGCTACCAAGGCATCCGAGTCCCACTTGGGATCACAACACTTTGAGAGATACTCAAGCTGGAGAACACTTAATCGAATCATAGCCAAACTCATTCATGTTGCTGCATCTTAGAAAGGAATGTTAAACGATGCTGAAAGAAAAGGATGGAAATGTTTCACAGAGTCGTCCAGCACAAGTGAGCTTTTACAGGCCAAAGCTGTGATAATTTGTTCTGTCCAGCATCAAGCTTTTAAGGAAGAGCTGAAAAGTCTTAAAGGTAAACAGACATGCGACAAACAAAACACACTCAAGAACCTAAATCCAGTTGTGGATCAAGATGGTGTGCTTCGTGTTGGAGGTCGTCTTTCTTCTGCTGACCTTTCAAATGAAGAAAAGCACCCTCTAATTATTCCACACACTCATCACATCTCCACACTACCTTGTGAGACACTTTCATGAACAAGTAGCTCATCAAGGAAGACACATTACAGAGGGAGCTATCCGAGCAACTGGATACTGGATAGTGAGGAGTAAACGTCTGGTGTCTTCTGTAATCCACAAGTGTGTTATCTGCCGCAAACTCCGAGGGAGGCTCGAGGACCAAAAGATGGCAGATTTGCCTACTGACAGGCTTACTCCAGAACCTCCATTCACCACTGTTGGTCTTGATGTTTTTGGGCCATGGTTTATCATGACACGTTGCACCAGAGGAGGAAGTGCTGACAGCAAACGCTGGGCAGTGCTCTTCACATGCTTGTCAACCAGAGCAGTTCATATTGAACTGATTGAAACTATGTCCACAGACAGTTTCATCAATGCCCTAGGGAGGTTTTTCTCTGTACGTGGTCCAGCAAAACTTCTTAGGTCAGACAGAGGGACTAACTTTGTTGAAGCTTGTAAGGAGTTGGACATAAACACAGATAACTCTGCAGTCAAGACTTACCTCCATGGCAAAGGATGCTCCTGGGTGTTTAATCCACCTCATGCTTCTCACATGGGTGGCTCCTGGGAGCGGCTCATCTGAGTTTCCAGACGCATACTGGATGCAATGTTGCTTCAGACAGGGCCAACACGTCTCACTCATGAAGTACTGAGCACATTCATGGCAGAGGTAATGGCGATTATAAATGCAAGACCCCTTGTGTCGAATAGATAGTAAATGAACATTTAGTTAATAGTTATGTAACAAACAATGAAATTATAGTTAATAATGTTTTCTATCATTTATCTTATGTTAACAGTTTATTGAGGCACTCATAATCTATCTTTAATAAAGTTAATGACTTAATGATTTATAACCTTTAAGAGATGGTTTATAAAACATCTGGAAACAAAGAGCAGATGTTTCACATTATCCGTTATTATAAAGTTGGAACAGAAGATAAAACACTTTCATGGTTCTTTAGGTATAAAGGTTTACTTTACTCACTTTAATTTGAAAAACATTCCTTTTATTTTGAAAAGAACATATGTAGTGGAGGTGTAACTCACGATATAGTTATTGAAAGATGGTTAGAAATATTTTTATGCCTAAAGAAGATTGAAACATAACAAATACAATCCTATCCAAGTCACTAAGGGTTAACTTTCTGTTGTCTTTGAGTGATTTGATGAGTTTGCATGTTAGCCAATCGGTGAACTCTATTAGTCCGCGAGCCGACCAATCGGCTATCAGCTAGCCTTCGCTCAGGCCACACCTTCTTACTCCCGTGATCGCTCGCACTTTGTTACATGAGATCCATAAACTTGGTGAGAGGAGAAATAATATTTTCTTATTTATCTGATTCTGTGCTGAATCACCACCATCATGGAGCTAAGGTCACTTCAGCGAGCTAGTCGCGATGTTGTTAGCATTATGCTAATTAGCGCTAATGGGTATGGTCATGTCAATATGCTAACTGTTCAAAGCTAATGTGAGATTGTTGTATTTAAATGCTAATTCCATCAGCTATAACAAGGTTAGCATGATTCTTTATATCATGATTATATATATTCCTCCTCCTCTTCTCTCTCTCTCTCCTCCTCCCTCTCCTCCTCCTCCTCCCTCTCTCCCTCTCCTCCTCCCTCTCTCCTCCTCCTCAGATTATAGTTCTTTAAAGATTTTTAACACATGATGAAGATTAAACTTTTATTCAAACTTTGAACACTAAAACAAACTGCAGTTCAACCTCTTCCACATGTTCCTGTTCAAACTAATAAATATACAAACAAACAAACAAATAAATAAATAAACGTTGATAAAATCAATCACGTCACAAACACTAAACAGCTGATTCATTCAACATGAGGTTCAACCTGTGGCTCCTGGTCAGGAAGGGGGCTGGTCATAGACTGTGAATATTAAAGTCTGAAGCCTGAGTCCCCCCCGTCTGTTCCTGCAGGGGGCGCTGGAGTCCCATCCATGGCGGTCTCCATGCTGGAAATGCTGTCTCAGTCTAACTTTCAGTCAACCTAACGACAGGGTGAGAGCTGGAGCTGAGGCGGGTTTTAAACCTCCTGACAAACCGTTACACCGCGCCCACCTGTCAATCAAGTCAGCTAGACGCCTTATTGTGAATAACTCTTATCCTTCATCAAATCAAAACTGATGAGTCATCAAAACATTCACCCCCCGTACAGTGTGTGTCGATCGAGACATGAGCTAATCACACCTATTTGTTTTTTTTAACCAGGCTGTAAACATGTTAATCTCTGCTGTAAAAACAGACTTTTTAGAATGGGTGTGTATGTGACTTCCTGTGCTTCTGCAGCCAGCCTCTAGTGGACACTCCAGGAACTGCAGGATTTTATACACTTCAGCATCAGCTTCATATTTTAACAGAGGAGGTCGCTGCTTGGGGCCGATCCGGTTCAGAGCCGGTCTGATGATGTAGAGGAGAGGACGTCACCTTCCACAGCTCCTGGACACATCAATCAGTAACTGATTAATAAAGGGTTAATATACCATGAATCACAGAGTGTGTGTGTGTGTGTGTGTGTGTGTGTGTGTGTGTAACGTGTATGGTGTTTTGGTTACCAGCTGCTGGATGCGTTCGTAGATCAGAAACTGGTTGAAGTTTGTCTGAAGTTGAGTGACAGTGAAGCTGCAGTGTCCGTCCTGAAGGTCGTTCAGTTCAGAGAGACGCCGTCTGAAGTGATCGTACGCCTCACATGACACGTCCATGTGTCTGAGGGTGAAGTTCAGTCTGAGAGGAAACATCAATAAACAGGTAAACAGGTGATGTAGAGCAGGTCACACCTGAGAGACGTCCATGTTGTGTCTGAGAGGAAACATGATCAGTGAGTCTGACCTAGACCCCCTGCCATGCACCAGGTATGTGTGTTCCTAAACACACGACCACAGGTACATCGTTTGAAAGATGCGTGAGACATGAACACAGGTGAGACATGAACACAGGTGAGACCTAAACCTGAACACAGGTGAGACATGAACACAGGTGAGACCTGAACACAGGTGAGACATGAACCTGAACACAGGTGAGACCTGAACACAGGTGAGACATGAACCTGAACACAGGTGAGACCTGAACATGAACACAGGTGAGACATGAACCTGAACACAGGTGAGACCTGAACCTGAACACAGGTGAGACCTGAACATGAACACAGGTGAGACATGAACCTGAACACAGGTGAGACCTGAACCTGAACACAGGTGAGACATGAACACAGGTAAAATCAGTTGTTACCTTTTCTCCATGGAGATGAAGATGGTGCAGGTGTGGTTGAAGGTGCTGCAGAGTCTGTAGAGAGTCCTGAAGAGTCCGTCTGTCAGATCATCATCATAGCACACTGAAAACACACACACACACACACACACACATAAACTTTTGACCACACTGTATCGTTGTTGTCACTCTCTCACCTTCAGCAGGTAACCTGTCACTCTCTCTCTCACTCTCTCACCGTCTGCAGCCATAATGAAGCACGTGTCATCGTACAGATGAGACACCTCCTCCTCAGTCCAGCTAAACTCCTCCTCACAGTCTGCAACATGGAGAGAGAGGAGGTTAGAGAGAGAGAGAGAGGGAGAGAGAGAGGATGTTAGAGAGAGGAGGTTAGAGAGAGAGAGAGAGGGAGAGAGAGGAGGTTAGAGAGGAGAGAGAGAGGAGGTTAGAGAGGAGAGAGATAGAGGAGGTGTGTGTGTTACCTGTACAGAGGTCTGTTTGGAGCCAATCAAGTCGTCTCACTCTCACCTCGCCACCTTCAGAATAAAGTAGAAATAGAGAAATAATGTGATGTTTTGTTTTATTCTCTATTGTATTTATTTTATTATATCATATTAAGTAACCTTACCTGTGGGCTCCACCAGGTGTCTGTTTATCGTCACGTTTCTCTCACACATGCTCAGAAGGTCGTCTCCGACATCTGTCAATCAAACATCAAACCCTTTCATATCACACAGCTTCTACTTTGACTTCATTACCTGGAACAGGTGAACTGTCTCTGCTGTGCTTCATTTAGCACCAAATATCGTAGCAGTGTAGCATTGTATCATCATCTATATAGCACCTGTGCTGGCGTGTAATCACTGATAGCTTCATGGGAACCTGTCAGCGAGCGGCTTAGAGGGCGGAGAGATAGTCTCCTCACTCAGAGAACCAAGGTTACAATGTAACCCTCTCTCCACCCTGTTACATGTATGGGGTAAGTCTTTAAGACACCCCGCGAGGACATTGTGCAGTCCACAATCCAAAACACCAATGTGCACAGTTGCCATGCCAACCAGGGAAAGGCCATAAGAACCAAGTGGCTGGATAAGTCGATCTGCAAGGGGCAAGACCTATCCAAGAACTAGACCAAAGGACCCAGCACGCCCCTGAACAGAAAGGCCACTTGAGGCAACCCACATTCACCAGACTGACCAAGGGAGCCTCCTAGTCTACCAAAGTACACCCAGCACTACTCCCCTAAGAGGGGGAGGCCGCTCAAGATTGTAGAGCTCAGAAAGCGTGGACTTGGATGACCATGTGGCAGATGCACATAGGCAGCAAGTGAAGCTCCTTACCACAACATCCATGAGATCCCTGAATGTCCCCCCTGATGGGCCAGGCACACCAAAGAGCACACACTTTGAAACACGCTGGATAGCATCAACAACCCTGTGAGCAGACGAGACTTTATCGAGGGTCCAGAGCTAATCAGACACTCTGAAGACCAGGTTTACTCGGTCAAGGCCCAAGCTGGGTACAAGACAAACTGGTGCTGCTGGACCACAAGGAAACGTAGCTCTACCACCTGGGAGAGGGGGAACTCAGACAAGACCTTAGGCAGGACTGTTAGATCGGGCCAAAGGACTAAGTTTGACCCCTCTGGTGACCCTGCACCTAACCCTTTGGCAGAAGTGACGGCTAGTAGAATGCAACTTTCAAGGACAGCCATTCTGAGACTACATGTCCAAGTGGCTCAAAAAAGGATGCTGCAGTGCACTGAGGACTAAATCTCAGGACAGGACTGAAGGTCCAGTTCTGCACATCATAAGCCTCGGGCTGTCTTCATCCAGAACGTATTCATGAATGCAGAACCACCTTGGTTGTTGCTTCTGCTCTCCAACTGGGACTGAAAACCGCAGGGCATCATGGGTGCAAGCGACCCCGGCAGATAGTGCCCAGGCTGCCTGTCCTCACCACAGGCTCTGGTACACCTAAAGCCAGAAGCCAGTCCCTCTCGGGGGCCAGACCCTGTACTAATCTGAGCCCCACTTGACTGTCGGAGGGCACCGAGTCAGGTAATGGCCCTACACTTTAACTTTCTATGAACTCTTTCAAAATGACCCAGATCCCAAAGACTGCACCCTGAGCTACGGGGCGTGACCGGGTGAGCAGGGTATCACATGATGAGAAAATCAAATATCAGCAAATAAGAGTTTTAAGAAAAGTTCAAACCTTGTTTGGAACTTGTTTGAATAGATTTATATACGTACCTGTACAGTAGACGGTTTTGGCGGTGGTGGCCATGACGATGCTTGTTAATCCTGTTCCCGCCCCCAGGTCCAGGACGGTACTTCCTGTGAAGAGGAGCGGGTCAGAGAGGATAAAGTCAGCTAGGAGAAACGCCCCCCTCCACACCTGAGGAGAGAGAGAGAAACACAGGAACTCAGTTCATATTAACACACACCTGGACGAGGCTCCTCCCACACCTGAGGAGAGAGTCAGAGATACATTAACACACTGTTACCTGGACCAGGCTCCTCCCACACCTGAGGAGAGAGTCAGAGAAAGTCCAGTTAGTTTGACCAGTGTGAGTGCTCCGTGATGTGCTCAGGGTCAGCCTGTCTGTATCTGACTCAAAGTAACCGTCATGTTCTCTGAGTTCTCAGATGTGCCGGCCAGCGGGGGGCCAATCGTGCTCGAGTATGGCACGGTACAGATGGCCAGTGTGACCCCGCCCTTAGACATGCAGGGGGAGGAGCTTAGACATTCAGGGGAGGAGCTTAGACATTCAGGTGGAGGAGCTCAGAGTAGAGCCGCTGCTCCAGGTGAGGTGGATCATCGGGATCCTCCTGGTCGCCTCCCTTTGGAGGGTTTTTACGGGTTAGCGTAGAGCAACCAACGTCTTGAAAGTGTTGGGATAGTGGTACAGTTTGAATGTGTTGATGATTTTGATGGTTTTGATGGAACACAGTAATAATGATGATTTATTATCTCTGACCTGTTTTCCAACGTCCTCCAGACGAGTGGCCATCGTGTGCTCTGAGGAGAAACAGGAAACGTGTTTTTAACAGTCAAACAAACATGAAGTGATCAATAAGAGAAGATGAGCTCAGACCGATCTTTATGAAGTCGTTCAAACACTCGTCCTCGTCGTCTTCTTCAGGGATCACAGAGTCAGAGTGTTTGAGGATGACGGCACAAACGAGCTTTCTGATCGTCTTTGAACTCTCTCTCCTCCGTCTGTCAAATCAAATAAATATAAATAAACATAGAATAAACACAAAGACAAACTATCTGATTACTCTGTGTGTGTGTGTGTCTGTGTGCGGCTGCAGCGCCCCCATGAGGAGAGGAGGGTGAACAGTGTGAGGTCACAGTGGAGCTGGTTTCAATCTAAATCAGCTGATCAGTTTTTTTTCATACCGATGAGTGACGTCCAGATCTCCATCTTCATCCAGAAGAGTCTCCACTGCTCCTCCTCCTCTGTCTCCTCCTCTGTCTCCTTCTCTGTCTCCTTCTCTGTCTCCTCCTCTGTCTCCTCCTCTGTCTCCTTCTCTGTCTCCTCCTACTCCTCCGTCTCCTCCTCCGTCTCCTCCTCCTCCTCTGTCTCCTCCTCTGTCTCCTCCATCTCTTCTCTCCTCGTCTCTCCTCTCTCCGTCTGACAGGATCTTAAATTTAGACACAAACACTGAAACACACACACACACACAGAAAACATGTTGTAATATCTTTATCAAAGTCATACTTTGGATTAATGACACATTCAGGCTCATATAAATCACACACACACACACACACACACACACACACACACACACACACAGAAAAAATGTTCTAATTCAGGCTCATATAAATCGCACGCACACACGAACGCACACACCTGGCTGTCCGACGGTGTTGAGGCGGGTCATCAGGTGGCGTGTGTTGGGCAGCAGCAGGTGAACGTCTGACAGCACGGTGTCATGATGGAAGGTGATTTGATCCATCGCTGATGATGTCACAGTGTGATGTCATCAGTCAGCTGACTCTAAACAGATGAGGAGAACACGGTCATTTACAAGGAGCACGACACAACGCTAGCGTCCTGCTGGGACGCGTTGTTATGGTTACCATGAATGAGGAGGGTGTGGTTAGTTTAGGACTGAGGGCCGGGCAGAGGGAGACTCAGGATGGGGGTCCTGTCTCAGAGTGGACCATGGCCCCCGAAACCCCCCCCCCCCCCCAGTGTGAACGTGACGCAGGTCGTTAGAAATTTAGGAGCGATTTCCTTGAAATGACCAGCGGCGAGGACTTGATGGTCTGAGATGTGCGCTCCGTCTGCTGTGGAAACGGACCCTACCCTGTTCACAGGTGAGACCTTAAAGGTGCAGAGTGTTCACAGGTCAGTCCTTAAAGGTGCAGAGAGTTCACAGGTGAGTCCTTAAAGGTGCAGAGTGTTCACAGGTGAGTCCTTAATCAAGATGGCGCGGCCGTGTCCAGACGCCGTCCGGGTTGCTCCGCTGAGGCTGTGTGTTTTTTTCTTTCACTTTTTTACATCAGCTCTTTCAGCAAAGATAACTTATGACCGAAATACGCTTTTGGACATAAAGAGACTGGTCACAAACACAGTTTCCAGCTGTTACAACGATGATCAGTGGTTGCCGGTCGAACTCCTGCGTAACACAACACAGGACGGGAACAATAGCTGGAGGAGGAAAAAGCACAGCGGAAGACGAGGTGGTGTCCGAAACAGGCTAAGAACTCAGGCCCACCGCCCACCCCTGCCAAGCATCCTTCTTGCCAACATCCAGTCCCTGGATAACAAGATGGATGATCTGAGGGGTCGGGTAAAATACCAACGGGACATGAGGGACTGTAACATCATCTGCCTGACGGAAACATGGCTCACTCCTGTGGTGCCGGATCAAGCCATCATGCCATCGGACTCGTTCTCTGTGTTTCACAAGGACAGGACGGAGGAATCTGGCAAGTCAAAGGGTGGAGGGGTTTGTTTTATGACCAACAACAGCTGGTGTAACCCACAGAACATTAAAACTCTCTCCCACAAGCGGACACGGACACAGCTTTATCGGACCTGCATGACGTGCTGTGCCGGCACCAAAACAAACATCCAAACGCTGCCCTCATCGTGGCTGGGGATTTTAACAAGGCGAACCTTAGGAAAGTTATGCCGAACCTTTTCCAACACGTCACTTGCTTCACCAGGGGCAACAATACACTGGATCATTGCTATACGCCATTCAAAGAGGGCTACAAGGCGACTTCCCTGCCCCCACTGGGTAAATCAGACCATTCCGCGATGACGTCGACTGGGGCATGTTCCAATCCAGCTCGAGTGACGTAGACGAGTTTACGGAAGTTGTGACGGACTTCATAGCAACGCTGGTAGACGACGCCGTCCCTATGGTGTCTGTCCGGTTTTTCCCAAACCAGAAGCCATGGGTGGATAAATCTATCCGCACCGCTGTGAATGAACGGACCGCTTCATACAACTCGTCACTTCTCACCGGCAGGACGGAGGAATACAAAGCGGCGTCTTACAGACTGAGACGAGCAGTGGAAGACGCCAAGCGGAGGTACAGGGACAAAGTGGAATCACAGTTCCAGCAGCGTGATTCACGGAGCTTGTGGCAAGGACCGCAGACAATTACTGACTACAGGAAAAGAGCCCATGTCTCGGTGAGTGTAGACGCCGCTCTGGCTGACGAACTTAATGACTTTTATGCACGATTCGAGGCTAGCGCTAGCACCGCTAACATTAGCATGCCAATTGATGCAGCCAGCAGGATCTCCAAGGCTGGAGCGGCACACTCACACCCGCCCACTGTGTCAGAGCACGACGTGAGGAGGACACTGAGAAAGGTAAACACCAGGAAGGCTGCCGGGCCAGATGGTATTTCTGGCAGAGTGCTGAAGTACTGTGCCGACCTGTTAGCTCCAGTGTTTACCACCATCTTCAACCTCTCCCTGAGTCAGTCTGTGGTCCCCACATGCCTGAAAAAAGCCATTATTGTCCCTGTACCGAAGAATGCCTCTCCAGCTTGCCTTAATGACTATCGCCCAGTAGCACTCACCTCAGAAGTGATGAAGTGCTTTGAGAGACTCATCAAGATGCAAACCTGCTCCTTGCTCCCTGAGTCTCTGGATCCACTTCAGTTCACATACAGACTGAACAGATCCACAGATGATGCTGTCTCCCAGGTACTGCACACCGCCCTCACCCATCTGGACAGAAGGAAGGGGGACTATGTGAGACTGCTGTTCATTGATTTTAGTTCAACACCATAGTCCCCGCCAACCTCCATTCCAAGCTGATCAACCTCGGACTTTACACCTCCCTGTGTGCTTGGATCCTGGACTTCCTGACGAACAGATCCCAGGTGGTCAGAGTGGGCAGACACACCTCCAGCCCCTGCACCCTCAACACCGGAGCACCACAGGGCTGTGTCCTCAGCCCCCTGCTCTTCACCCTGTACACACATGACTGTGTGGCCACAAGCAGCTCCAACATCATTGTGAAATTTGCAGATGACACGGTGGTTGTTCACATCAGCAACAACGATGAGCAGACGTATACAGGGGAGGTTGGAAACATGTCACAGTGGTGCCAGGACAACAACCTGCTCCTGAACGTCAGCAAAACCAAGGAGCTGATTGTGGACTTCAGGAGAGGACTGCAGAGGGATTACACCCCACTGAGAATTGATGGGACGCTGGTGGACAGGGTGTGCAGCTTCAAGTACCTGGGGGTGCACATCTCTGAGGATTTAACATGGACAACCCACATAGACAGTCAGGTGAAGAGGGCGAGGCAGCGCCTCTATGACCTCAGACAGCTGAGGAAATTCAAAGTCTCTGTGAAGGTCCTGAAGACTTTTTATTCCGGAGCGGTGGAGAGTGTGCTGACTGGAAACATCACCCAGTGGTACGGGAACAGCACTGTACGTGACCGAAGAGCCCTGCAGAGGGTGCTGAAGTCAGCAGAGCGTACCATGGGTACAACACTCCCCACCCTCCAGGACATCTTCACAAGGAGGAGCACAGCCAGGGCAAACAGGATCATGAGTGATCCCCACCGCCCAGGTAACGGACTGTTTACGTGGCTACCCTCTGGCAGGCGCCTTCGACACATCAAGGCGAACACAGAAAGACTCAGGAAGAGCTTCTTTCCTCAGGCTGTCCGGACTGTTAACTCCACTCTCCTCAGTTAAAAACATGAACAGAACTGTGACTACATGATGCACACACACCACACATTCCAATCTGCACATTGCACTTTGACACCCTGGACATTTTACACACTGACACTTTACACTGTTTACATTATTCTATATTCTATATTTTGTATATTCAAATATTTCTTTTTTAAATTTTACATTATATTCTATTTTACTGTATATATGCGTATTAGTAATTTGAGTGTTTATTGCATGGCCTTGCGGAACAGTCTTTACATTTCCCTGCACATCTGTATGAGCATGTGGCAAATAAAAATCTTGAATCTTAAAGGTGCAGAGTGTTCACAGGTGAGACCTTAAAGGTGCAGAGTGTTCACAGGTGAGTCCTTAAAGGTGCAGGACCTTTTAATGTAAAAATCATGAACAAAGGTCGTTAAAGTTTCTCTGCTGACAATCATTAATCGATACAGTTTCTCCTCAGAGCGTTCCCCCGGGTACCCGGTGACCACGACAGAACAGTAACGTTAAATGACCTTTTCCTTCTCCTTGCCATGACCCGGGGGAAACTGACATGTGACAGGAAGTTTCTTACAGATTTATAAACGTGTTCACTCTCTCTCTTTTTTTTTATATCGATCGATGACAGAAGCTGTCAGGTGAGATTACCTTTAATCATTGATCAATCCTTTCAAAGTAAAAGCACCAAACTTCAAACTTCAACCTTAGAGACTCAGCAGCGTCACCTGCAGATTTATATATTTGATATGTTGCTCATATTTATTCTAAACATTAGAAACATGAACCTGTCGACCACCTGTTAACCTCTTCCTCTCTATAAATAAACACACACCAGGCTCCGCAGCAGCGTCACGCGCAGGTCTTAAAATGGCAATCACGTTGACCTTTAAATGACGTCACTGTGTTTATAATATATCTTATATATTAAATATGATATTATTTATAAATGTGTGATATTACAGAGAGAGAGAACACGCTGAGCAGCTCACCTCCTCCACGCTCCTCACACACCCCCATCTCTTAAACTGTGCACCTCCCAAACCTGTCCGGACTGAAACAACATAGCAGGAGAAACGTTCCGTCTGCTGTTAAACGTTTTTACTTCCGGTTATTTTAAGATTAAGGTTCAAAATGAACACTTATATTAAACATAAAAGAGGTTTGAATAAATTAATAAAGAATATAATTTATAATGAAACTAAAGAGGAGTATAATCATTTACATGTAGTTGATCATGTTAACCACTAGAGGTCACTGTCTGTGTGCAGCTTCTTCTGTAACTCCGAAACACAAAACAAACATGAAGATTTCATTTTTACATAAACACACAAACTGACAAAAAGTTCAAACTTTGTCAAAACTGAAACTCACAAACAAGATGTCTCTTCTTTAAAAACACATACAGTAACATATTTATTTATATATGTATATATTTATTTATATATTTACTTATATATGTATATATTTATTTAAATATTTACTTATATATGTATATATTTATTTATATATTTATTTATATATTTATATTTATTTATATATATAAATATATGTATATGTGTATTTACTGTATACACAGACAGCAAACACACATATACTGTCTTCATGTCAATGTTAAACTCGTACAGGTGTGTGAGACGGTTCCTTTTCGTGGTTTTGGTGAAGTTTATTCATTTACTTTTCTATTTCCTGTTTGACTCCGTTTGTAATAAAAGAAAACTCTCCAGAGAAAGTCAGAGCAGGAAACAAAAAGAGATCAGAATATCTTTTATATTAATATATTTACTATTGGCAGATCTGACGACTACTCCCTCTCTTTTGATCGACCTCACTTCTTTCATCTGTGTTTCTGTTAAAGGTGTACTTCGTCCTCCAGCAGCCCCCTGCTTCTCTCTCAGCCATCTGGCCGTGCAGGAGGCCCCGCCCACTCCTCTGTCAGTAAATAGAGCCCTGATTGTTTTTGTTTCCTGCCAGTGGGTCGTCTTCCTTCTTTGTTAGAACACCGTTAGAGGCGTTTATCTGTGAAAGTTCAAACTAAACTTTATTAAAAAGTGAAGAAGAAGAAACGATTGGAGACTTTTCTCTGGTGACAGCGCCACCTGCTGGATGTCTGATCTCTAAACAAAACAACGGCAAACATATTTTTTAACATGTAAAGCACTTTAATGCAGCATCAGTCAACTTGAAAACACTTTGCGCCTGAATACAGCACAACATCACTCTGCACGCCGTTTCAAGTTCATCACTCATTTCATTATTTCTGGACGAGTCATTTTTTACAAAAAGATTTTAAAAAGAACCAAAAAATCAAACAGAGTCCTTAAAACCACCATCAATCATCCTGTCAGAGACACACAGAGACACACACACACACACACACACACACACACACACAGAGAGAGAGACACACACACACACACACACACAGAGAGACACCCACACACACACAGAGAGAGAGAGAGAGAGAGACACCCACACCCACACACACACAGAGAGAGAGACACACACACACACACACACAGAGACACCCACACACACACAGAGAGAGAGAGAGAGAGACACCCACACACACACACAGAGAGAGAGAGAGAGACACACACACACACACACAGAGAGAGAGACACACACACACACACACACACACACACACACACACACACACACACACACACACACACACACACACACACAGACACACACAAAACACACACACAGAAACACACAGAAACACACACGCAGAAACACACACACACACACACACACACGCAGAAACACACACACACATAGACACACACACACACACAGTTTTATAAAATAGTTTGTTTTGTCCGCAGGCTGGTGTACGGTAAGCCAAGAGGGACATTAATCACAGACCTTTGTGTCTCTACATCCATCACAATAAATAAATAAATTATGATTTCTGATGTCAAAGTTCAAATCTGAACAAAGACGTGAACTCAACTCTGACAGCTTAAAGGGTTAAAATATAAACCAACATAAGTTCAAATGGATTTTAATGGATTTAGTAAAAAGAACATATATTCAAAGACTCCAGATTACAAGGAAGTGATGTAAAATAATGTCCCTTTTGGCTTTCCATAGAGGTAAACATGCACTCATGCTTTAGCAATATAAAAACTTTAAACCTGCACAGAAACCGGCAGCAACACGTCAGGGATTGTTTGGTCATATTAATAATATATTAATAATATATATGATCTCTTTTAGTCTTATGAAAATAATGACATTCAGAGTTTAAATTCAAACTCTCTATTTTTATATATGCAGCCAACACACTTGAAAAAAACCCTGACCCTTAACCCTGACCCCTGACCCTGACCCTTAATCCTGACCCTTAACTCTGACCCTTAACCCTGACCCTTAACCCTGACCGCAGGAAGAGCTAAATAAAATGTGTCTGCTTTGGGCTTCTGTACAAATTAAATCATCAAATAAATACATGAAACATGTTTTTTCTAAAGTTACCAGGTGTTTCAGGTGTTACCTGTTATTACCTGTTTCAGGTGTTACCTGTTACGTTTACTCATCCACAGGTTCTACTCTTGTGTCCTTTCCTCTCCTCTCCTCTCGTGTCCTTTCCTCTCCTCTCCTCTCCTCTCCTCTCGTGTCCTTTCCTCTCCTCCCCTCTTCTCCCCTCTCCTCTCCTCTCCTCCTTTCCTCAGTGTCCCACCCCCAGCAACTTCTTCATGTGTTCGTAGACGACGTAGGAGATGCTGACGGCGGGGATGACTTTGAGGAAGTTGGGCGTGATTCCTCGGTAGAGTCCAAGAACGCCGTCCTGAGACACGATGTGTCTGAATTGTCCCAGCATGCTCAGCTTGGGTTCCCCGTCAGAATTTGCTGATCATCAGGAGAGATATTTATTCATCAGTTCATGGTTAATTGTTCATGTTCAGTAGGCTGAGAGTTTATTAGTCTCACCTTGTGCCTGCATGCGCGTCCTGATGAGAGCGAGCGGATACGACGCCAGCTGACCACACGTGCTGGAGACTGTCCCACAACCAAGCAGAACCAAAACACCAGGATCAGCAGAGTCCATGCAGAACCTCTGCAGCCAGGCGTTCTTCAGAGTCTGACACCAAGAGGAGAGAGAGAGAGTTTCAAACAGGTGAGAGAGTTTTAAACAGGTGAGAGAGTTTCAAACAGGTGAGAGAGTTTTAAACAGGTGAGAGAGTTTCAAACAGGTGAGAGAGTTTAACAGGTGAGAGAGTTTCACAAAGGTGAGAGAGTTTCAAACAGGTGAGAGAACAGGTGAGAGAGTTTAACAGGTGAGAGAGTTTCGAACAGGTGAGAGAGTTTTAAACAGGTGAGAGAGTTTCAAACAGGTGAGAGAGTTTCACAAAGGTGAGAGAGTTTCAAACAGGTGAGAGAGTTTCACAAAGGTGAGAGAGTTTCAAACAGGTGAGAGAGTTTTGAACAGGTGAGAGAGTTTCAAACAGGTGAGAGAGTTTCACAAAGGTGAGAGAGTTTCAAACAGGTGAGAGAGTTTTGAACAGGTGAGAGAGTTTCAAACAGGTGAGAGAGTTTCAAAAAGGTGAGAGAGTTTCAAACAGGTGAGAGAGTTTTAAACAGGTGAAACAGGTGAGAGAGTTTCAAACAGGTGAGAGAGTTTCAAAAAGGTGAGAGTTTTAAACAGGTGAGAGAGTTTCAAACAGATGAGAGAGTTCCAAACAGGTGAGAGAGTTTTAAACAGGTGAAACAGGTGAGAGAGTTCCAAACAGGTGAGAGAGTTTTAAAAAGGTGAGAGAGTTTCAAACAGGTGAGAGAGTTTTGAACAGGTGAAACAGGTGAGAGAGTTTCAAACAGGTGAGAGAGTTTTAAACAGGTGAGAGAGTTTCAAACAGGTGAGAGAGTTTCTAACAGGTGAGAGAGTTTTAAACAGGTGAGAGAGTTTCAAACAGGTGAGAGAGTTTCACAAAGGTGAGAGAGTTTCAAACAGGTGAGAGAGTTTTAAACAGGTGAGAGAGTTTCAAACAGGTGAGAGAACAGGTGAGAGAGTTTAACAGGTGAGAGAGTTTTGAACAGGTGAGAGAGTTTCAAACAGGTGAGAGAGTTTTGAACAGGTGAAACAGGTGAGAGAGTTTCAAACAGGTGAGAGAGTTTTAAACAGGTGAGAGAGTTTCTAACAGGTGAGAGAGTTTTAAACAGGTGAGAGAGTTTTAAACAGGTGAGAGAGTTTTAAACAGGTGAGAGAGTTTCTAACAGGTGAGAGAGTTTTAAACAGGTGAGAGAGTTTCAAACAGGTGAGAGAGTTTTAAACAGGTGAGAGAGTTTCAAACAGGTGAGAGAACAGGTGAGAGAGTTTTGAACAGGTGAGAGAGTTTCAAACAGGTGGGAAACTGACCTCGTACACAGCCAGGTCAATGCCGGCGTATGGGATGATGCCCAGAGTGTTGGGCAGGTATCCTCTGTAAAACACTCGCACTCCCTCCGTCCTCAGGATCTGACGAGCACAGTCACACATTCCCGAGTATTGACCGGTCGTCCTCAGAGTCAGCCGAGTCTTCAGCACCTGAAGAAGAAGATATGATGACCCTGACCTTTGACCTCCATGTTTACCTTTAAACAGACACTGACCTCCATGGGGTAGATGATGGTCTGAGCAGTCGCTCCTGCCAGAGAACCAGCAAGGAACCTTTCCTGAACCCTCAAACTCCCTCCTTCTTTACTGCCCCGAATCCTATACTTTATCTACAGGAGGAGAGGAGGAGGAGAGGAGGAGGAGCAGAGAGGAGGAGAGGAGGAGAGGAGGAGGAGGAGCAGAGAGGAGGAGGGGCAGAGAGGAGGAGGAGCAGAGAGGAGGAGGGGCAGAGAGGAGGAGGAGCAGAGAGGAGGAGGGGCAGAGAGGAGAGAGGAGGAGAGAGGAGCAGAGAGGGGGAGGGACAGAGAGGAGAGGAGGGTGGAGGAGGAGAGGAGGGGCAGAGAGGAGAGAGGAGGAGGAGCAGAGAGGAGGAGGGGCAGAGAGGAGAGAGGAGGAGAGGAGGAGAGGAGGGGCAGAGAGGAGAGAGGAGGAGGAGCAGAGAGGAGTAGGGGCAGAGAGGAGGAGGAGCAGAGAGGGGGCGGAGAGAGGGATTACGACATAAAGAAAACTGTAGAGGATAATTGATTGGTTGATTGATTGATTAATTAACCCACCTGTTCATAGGCCATAAACTTAATGGCGGACTCCGGAGCAATCTTGAGGACATTGATGCCGTTTCCTCTCCACAGTGAGGCCACGCCCCCTTCCCTTACCATCCCCCTCAGACCTGACCATAGGTTAACCCCCCGAGACGACATGCCGTGCACCTACATACAGACACACACACACACACACACTGAGTGTCACTTTATATTGTTACTGTTGACAGATTTGAATTTCAAAGGACTTGTACGACAGGCCTGAAGGGTCATTATTTGCCATTCGCCATTTGATTTACATGGAATGGAAAGTGCTTAAACAATGTTTAAGTGAGTCATATTAAAAAAATGTAAAACATATTAAAACTCTGATATTTACAACACTTTAATAAGCAACATTTAGACCTGATCTCCAATAAAATAAAAACTTCACCTAACCAAAACCAAAACCTGCAGTTCCTCCAGTGTCCACTAGAGTCTGTCTCCTGCAATGAGTCAGTCCCCATAGAGCCCCATGTTAAAATGTCCAACTTTACAGCTGCAATTCCTCCAGTGTCCACTAGAGTCTGTCTCCTGCAGTGAGTCAGTCCCCATAGAGCCCCATGTTAAAATGTCCATCTTTTTACAGCAGAAATAAATATAACTAGGAATTAGGGGGCGTGGCCTAAACATACAACTGGCATGTTTACATGATATTAAATGTTGGTACCATTTGTACATCTGCTGATGTATACTGACTGACCTGCAAGAAGACTTTGATGCGGTCCAGAGGAGCAGTTCCTGTTCGGGAAACCGCGCCCGCCATCGCCCCGGCAACAAGCTGTCTCCACACCAGACCGGAACGTCGCTCCTTCTCTGAGAACTCATCAGGTACAGTCAGGTGTTCCCCGATATCAAACATCTGTAATAACAGTGGAAGATGTTTTCATGATGTCATCACTGTGACCTGACCTCAGGAGTATCATGTGACTTACGTGAGAGTGTTTCCAGTAGTGAACAATCTCCTCCATGTTGTGGAAAGGGTTAAACAGGAAGTGATCTCGCCATTCGATCCAGTCAATGGTCATGGTGCCGTCTCGGTCCATACTGAAAGAGACGATGAGAGAACAGAAGAGCTGTGTTTGTATCGCATCTCTGTGTGAACTATCCATACTTTAAAAAAAAAATGTATTGAAGTTCTTGCTAATTTTTCTTTATCTCCTTAAACATCAAGTCAAATTCCTTGTACATATGTACATGGCAATACAAACATTTATGATTCTGATTCTTTATCTTCTAACAACTCCCTTTGGCTCACAGACTATATGCTTGGGGCGTGGCCAGAGTGATGTCATCTCTTAATTTGGGTTAGGACGGACAGACTCTAGTGGACACTATAGGAATTGCAGCTGTAAAGTTAGACATTATAACATAGAGCTCTATGGGGACTGACTCACTGCAGGAGACAGACTCTAGTGGACACTGGAGGAACTGCAGTTTTTGGGTCTTCTGCATCGGCTTCAATTTTCAACAAGGTTGCTGCTTTGCTGTTACAGAGAGCCATGAAACATGTGAGTCTTCTCTCTCTCTTTACCTCTGTAGTATTCTGGACGCCTGCTCTGTTGTCACTTTTATTCCCAGTTTGTGCAGCAAGTGTTTAATCTCTCCCACATCGATCCGACCTACAGTACAGAGCAGAGACTATATCAGGATATCATACATACATAAAAACATCTTAAACATATTGAAAATGAATCACTGTTAAAAAGGAAGACTTTAGCCCTGCCCTCACCGTCATGGTTACGGTCCAGGCTGTGAAACATGAGCCACAGTCTCTTCTCGTGAGCCAGCAGGTACTGAGAGAACTCCTGGAAGTCCAGCAGACCGTCATGGTTCTGGTCGCTCTCCAGGACGATCTGTAGGGGGCAGCAGAGTCAGCCCGTCAGCTACTTAGCAGGGAGAAAGAGAGGATAACCCAAACAGGTGGTGGAGGTCTACAGGTGTATGCAGGCTGATATGGACATTATTCACCTGTTTCTTTAGGGCTGGATAATATTTATAAATTATCACATGTATTTGCATTTCAATTAAACAAATATCAAGATTTGATTTTTGGCCCTAATCCGACCCAAAGCTCATGACCACAGGAAGGCTTTCAGCTCCATCTCACAGTCCATCTTACCCTCACTTAGGAACAAGACCTGAGGAAATCCTTCACCCCCCCCCCCCCCCCCCCACCTGGAGGGAGTGAGGTTTTAAGGACCCACTCTAATCTCTCACCTCCTCTGCCTCCCCCCGGTGCAGTCCCCGTGCAGACAGTCCAGTCCGAAGCTCGTTGATGTCCACTCTGCCGTCCTGGTTCAGGTCCAGCTCTCTGAACAGCTCGGCGTACCTCCTCTCCCGGTCTCGTTCCAGAGTAGCCCCGCTCACCAAGTTTGACCTGGGTCCTCTCTGCTCCTGGTCCTGGTCCTTCCCCATCAGAGAAATCCCGTCTACATGGATCCACAATCCAGTCTGAACCACCAAATGTCTGAGCCGGCCCAAACAGAAGCTGCTTACGCCTCCTCCTTTTTGTCTTCCTCTCTCTCTCTCTCTCTCTCCCCTCCTCCTCTCCCTCTCTCTCTCTCTCCTCTCTCTCTCTCTCTCTCCTCTCTCTCCTCTCTCTCTCCTCTCTCTCTCGCTCTCTCCTCTCTCTCTCTCCTCTCTCTCTCTCTCCTCTCTCTCTCTCGCCCTCTCTCCTCCTCTCTCTCTCCTTCCTCCTCTAGGTGGACACTTGGTGGATGGAGTTTGTGGTTCTAACGAGCTCTCGGGATGTTGACCCGGGTCAGTGACGTGGTCTCCAGCTGATCCGGATGAATGAAAGTTTGAATGAAAGAGGAGCTCGTGCAGCAGCAGCCGGTTTTACCGCAGTCTGACACATCTGTGCACGCGCAGCAGCGCCACATTAAGCCGCCATGTTTGAAATTATCTGTCTTTAATAAACGATAACATTTTATATTTCATGAAAACAAAATACAGCTACCTCCTCACGTGAAGCCTCCTCCTCGGCGCGTGAGTCTGCTGCATTATCGCACCAACTCGGCGCGCGCTCACTGCACGTTGCGCTGCTTCGGGGGGGGGGGGGGGGGGGGGGGGGGGGGGGCTCGAGAGAAGAGAGGGAGAGAGAGTTATTGAGGTTAACGGTTATTGAGTTCAAACATTATCCGCAGCATTATAAAGTTGTCAAATAGATGATCTATTTTAATTTTTTAAATCTAGTTTTTAGTATCTATTTTTTTGTACATTCTTAATTTTTATTTTCTTTTTATATTTAAATTGTACTGTGTTCACTTTTTGTCTGCAATCTTTGCTCTTTGCTGCTGTAACAATGTAAATTTCCCCGTTGTGGGATAAATAAAGGATTATCTTATCTTATACCTGACAGGTGATCAGTGTTCTGAACAGTGAACATAATCAGTGTGTGTGTGTGTGTGTGTGTGTGTGTGTGTGTGTGTGTGTGTGTGTGTGTGTGTGTGTGTGTGTGTGTGCGTGTTAGATTATTGTCTATAAATATCTTTAATAATGAGGACATGATCAGCCGAAGGACAGAGAACAGTCTGCTCAGCAAACACAGGATGAAAAGATTAAATGTGTCACAGTTCATTCTGTTGTTATTTGTTAAGGAGAAACAATAATAGAGTATTATAGAGTATTATAGAGTATTATAGAGTATATTTCTGCCTCCTGTTGCCCTCCTGTCCAGCAGGAGGCGCTGACTCTCCTCTCAGCTGCTTCTCTAACTGAAGTCTGTGTGTCTGCGACTACACATTAAAAACATTCTGAGGATACATTTATTTCTGAAAAAAAGACACCTGAGCCAATAATGAAGTAGGATGCCTTTACCTGTGCAGGTGTTTAACTTCCAGGTAAGCCATTCCGCTGTCTGAAGAAGATTCCAGAAAACTGAACGTGATGTTTTTAACTGTTATAACGACAGTTAGCTGTTAGCTAGGTTAGCCTCAGCTAGCATCACGGTTTAACAAAACAAACCTATTTATTTTATTTTGAAGGTTTTTTTGTTTATTTTACTTTAAAGGTTTATTTGGTTGCATCATTCAGGAAACAACACATTCTTTAATCTAGAAACCGTAACCCTACAAATTAATCTGTGAACGGGTTAGCATGTGTTGCTAACGGTTTTCCCTGTGAGGAGTTATTATTTATCACTATTATTACTGCTTCTCAAAGTGTTTTACGCCGAATGAGGGAAAACCTCGCAAAGTTTAGAATATTAAAACATCTCAGATATCATCAACCAGCAACTTAAATCCAAAATTAGATAAATGTAGTTAAATAGAGACAAAGCTAACAGCTACCTGACGGCTTCCGCTAGCTAACAACATGACCACCAGAGGTTTTAAAAAACAAAACAACATAATACACAGCTAGCATTAGCATATGTAGTTCTTATGAAAACAACTTAAAACACAGCTAGCATTAGTATATGTAGTTCTTATGAAAACAACTTAAAACACAGCTAGCATTAGTATATGTAGTTCTTATGAAAACAACTTAAAACACAGCTAGCATTAGTATATGTAGTTCTTATGAAAACAACTTAAAACACAGCTAGCATGAGCATATGTAGTTCTTATGAAAACAACTTAAAACACAGCTAGCATTAGTATATGTAGTTCTTACGAAAACAACTTAAAACACAGTTAGCATGAGCATATGTAGTTCTTATGAAAACAACTTAAAACACAGCTAGCATTAGTATATGTAGTTCTTATGAAAACAACTTAAAACACAGCTAGCATTAGTATATGTAGTTCTTATGAGATAGAATTCTTGCCAGTGATGTCTGCTGGTCTGTGTACCTGCTGTGTGTTTGTGTACCTGTTGTGTTGTCAAACTTTGGTTACCTGACGTGTGTGTGTGTGTGTACTTGGTTCTTGTGTGTCTCAGGGGTCTGTAGAACCGATGCAGATCGATGCAGACCCTCAGGAGGATCAACAGAACGCTCCAGATACAAACTACATCGTGGAGAACCCAACGCTGGTATTCACCTGACACACACACTCTGACACACACACACACACACACACACACTCTGACACACACACACACACTCTGACACACAGTCTGACACACACTCTGACACACACACACACACACACACTCTGACACACACTCTGACACACACACACTTTGATACACACACTCTGACACACACTCTGACACACACACACACTCTGACACACACACACACACACACTCTGACACACACTCTGACACACACTCTGACACACACTCTGACACACACTCTGACACACACACACTCTGACACACACACACACTCTGACGCACACTCTGACACACACACACTCTGACACACACACACACTCTGACACACACACACACACACACTCTGACACACACACACACTGACACACACTCCGACACACACACACACACTCTGACACACACACACACACACACACACACACTCTGACACACACACTCTGACACACACTCTGACACACACACACACACACTCTGACACACACTCTGACACACACTCTGACACACACACACACTCTGACACACACACACACTCTGACACACACACACACACACTCTGACACACACACACACACACTCTGACACACACACACACTCTGACACACACTCTGACACACACACACTCTGACACACACACACACACACACACACACACACACTCTGACACACACACACACACTGACACACACTCCGACACACACACACACACTCTGACACACACACACACACACACACACACACACACACACACACTCTGACACACACACTCTGACACACACTCTGACACACACACACACACACACACACTCTGACACACACACACACACTCTGACACACACACATTTGACATACTGACTTTACATGTTTTGATGCCATTATTGTGTGTGTGTGTAGGACCTGGAGCAGTATGCGACCAGTTACAGTGGGTTGATGCGTATCGAGCGGCTGCAGTTCATCGCTGAACACTGTCCTCAGCTCAGAGTCGAGTCTTTGAAGATGGCGCTCACCTTCGTCCAGCGAACGTTTAACGTCGACACGTACGAAGAAATCCACCGCAAACTGACCGAAGCCACACGGTAACACAACAAACACACACACGCAAGCTAACACAACAAACACATACACACGCAAGCTAACACAACAAACAAACACACACACACACACAAGCTAACACAACAAACACACACACGCTAACACAACAAACACACACACACAAGCTAACACAACAAACACACACACGCTAACACAACAAACACACACACATGCAAGCTAACACAACAAACACACACACGCAAGCTAACACAACAAACACACACAAGCTAACACAACAAACACACACACGCTAACACAACAAACACACACGCAAGCTAACACAACAAACACACACACATGCAAGCTAACACAACAAACACACACATGCAAACTAACACAACAAACTCACACACGCAAGCTAACACAACAAACACACACACACACAAGCTAACACAACAAACACACACACGCTAACACAACAAACACACACACGCAAGCTAACACAACAAACACACACACACAAGCTAACACAACAAACACACACGCTAACACAACAAACACACACACACAAGCTAACACAACAAACACACACACGCAAGCTAACACAACAAACACACACACACAAGCTAACACAACAAACACACACACGCAAGCTAACACAACAAACACACACACGCTAACACAACAAACACACACACGCAAGCTAACACAACAAACACACACACGCTAACACAACAAACACACACACGCAAGCTAACACAACACACACACAAGCTAACACAACAAACACACACATGCTAACACAACAAACACACACATACGCTAACACAACAAACACACAAGCTAACACAACAAACACACACGCAAGCTAACACAACAAACACACACACAAGCTAACACAACAAACACACACATGCTAACACAACAAACAGACACACACACACTCTAACACAACAAACACATACACAAGCTAACACAACAAACACACACACGCTAACACAACAAACACACACACGCTAACACAACAAACACACACAAGCTAACACAACAAACACGCACACACACACTCACGCTAACACAACAAACACACTCACGCTAACACAACAAACACACTCACGCTAACACAACAAACACACACGCTAACACAACAAACACACACATGCTAACACAACAAACAGACACACACGCTAACACAACAAACACACACATGCTAACACAACAAACACACACACACGCTAACACAACAAACACACACACGTTAAACAACAAACACACACTGAATCAACATTCTAATAATATGGTTATAGTTTTATACCTGCCTGTGTGTTGTTGTGTTTTCTGTGCACAGAGAAGCTCAGGGTGTTCCTGACACGGTGCCTGAAGGGGGCGTCGTCCCTCCTCCCCTGGACTCAGCCTGGGCCGAGTCCACTCGGAAGAAGGCTTTGCTGAAACTGGAGAAACTGGACACAGACCTGAAGAACTACAAGGGCAACTCCATCAAAGAGAGCATCAGGTGAGACAGTCAGAGGTGAGACAGTCAGAGGTGAGACAGTCTGAGGTGAGACAGACAGTCAGAGGTGAGACAGTCAGAGGTGACAGGTTATTAACAGTCTACTACCCCCCCATAGGAGGGGCCATGACGACCTGGGCGATCACTACCTGGACTGTGGCGACCTCAGTAACGCCCTCAAGTGTTACTCCAGAGCTCGAGATTACTGCACAAGCGCCAAACACGTCATCAACATGTGTCTGAACGTCATCAAGGTGAGTGAAGGTCATGTGAGGGAAGTGAATGGTACAGGTAGAGTCAGCTATACATGCATATCTATATGTTCTGTTTCTGTGGGTTATTTCTCACATTTAACACCTGATGTTTGTTTCAGGTTGAACACAGAATATGGTTTAAAGTTCAGACTCACCTGCAGACATGAAGTATATTTGACCTTTGACCTCTGCCCCCCAGGTCAGTGTGTACCTGCAGAACTGGTCCCATGTGCTGAGCTACGTCAACAAAGCAGAGTCCACACCTGAGATCGCAGAGGTGAGTCACTCTCAGAGCGCCCTACTTCAGATCCTTAAAAAAAAAAAATCTGTTCTCTGATCAAAGTGTTAACGCCGGGACACAATCGTTTAGTTATTTATCAGATCTGACTCATGAATGAATTCTGTGTTTAGCAAAGAGGCGAGCGAGACAGCCAGAACCAGGCGGTGCTCACCAAGTTAAAGTGTGCAGCAGGTAAGATGGAGAGGAGCTCCATGAGGGTCACGATTAGCTGCAGAGGAGCTCTGTGTCTACATTCATACCATCCACTGTGTGTGTGTGTGTTTTTCAGGCTTGGCGGAGTTGGCCTCTCGTAAATATAAACCAGCTGCTAAATGTTTCCTGCAGGCGTCCTTTGATCACTGTGACTGTCCGGAGGTAAGTGGTTTCACACCTCGTCTTTGGGAACATTATTATTATTGGGGTTACTGTAGGGGGGTTAGAGTATTTAATACTCTGTGTGTGTTCCTGTAGCTCCTCTCTCCTAGTAATGTTGCTGTGTACGGAGGTCTCTGTGCGCTTGCCACGTTTGACAGACAGGAACTGCAGCGTAATGTCATCTCCAGCAGGTAGGGGGCGCAGTTTACTACATGCTAACTAAAAACAAAAGTTGTACGTAACTTCGGTTCTATGAACCCTGGATGACCTCCAGAAGCACTGGTTAATACCATATTGCACATGCGCAGGTTGAGTAGCTGCACCTGACCCAGACGGGTCTGTATATGCGGGTGTCATCAGAGGATCTGTTCCTGCAGAATCTCCTCCGAGTGACCAGAAGCTCTGGTGGTCGTCCAGGATTCACAGAACCGTAGTTTTATTTTATTTGATCAATCCTGACCGCGGTGCTTTAAGCACTAGATGACTGATGAGAGTGACTGAGATGAATTTGGTAAAAGGACCACACCCCTAACCCTGGTTGATCAAGTCCACAATCCAGTGGGACAACCGCTACAGACAAGGCGTGGAGTTCCCCCAATTGCTTTGCTGTTGTGATGGCGAGGAGGAAAGCAGTCTTTGTTTTTAACCACCGCAGCTCTGCGGCTCAAAGTGAGGCAAACAGACAGTCCAGCACAAGGATTAGGCCCCAAGGAGCAGGCCCCAAGCTGGTGCTCAGGGTCCACATTCCTGCCTGAACACCAGCTAACACTCTAATACTGAATGTGGGTAGACATTACCCTGACGTTTAACCCAATCCTGCGAACAGAGATCCAGCAATCCCTCAGCTGTGGGTTTGGCCCTGTAGTGGCAACAGGGTGTGGGGTGCCAGTTCCGACCCCCCATCTGGGACAGTAGGTCAGTCCTATCTGAAACCTTGTCCTTCCTGGCCAGAAGGAGAACCCTCTGAAGCACCACCTGTACTAAAGGGAGCGGGGGAAAAGCTTAGAGGGGAACCCCTGGCCAGTTGTTAGCCAGGGCGTCCTGACCCAGAGGACTGTTCAGGGTTAGGGTCTGAGAACCAGAGGGTGCAACGAGTTCTAACCCTCTGAAACAAAAAGGTCCACTTAAGATGCTGAGCATCAACTCCCTCGGAGAAGGCTGGCCTCAAGACAGAAGATTTGTCACCTGCTTCCTCTCTCTAGGTAGGTACTTTGCCCTCAGACTGGCCAGGCGGGGGGGCTGCCCAAGTTAAGAGTTCCTTGGCCACCCACAGCCACCGTGCGGACCTGGTGCCCCCTTACTGATGATGCTGGTTTGTGGTTGTTCCACCATCAGAGGCCCAGGGACAGAGATCATAACTGTCCTCAAGGCTGCATAGTTGCTAACCAGGCGGTACAACAGTGCTTGGCCAAGATAGTGGCGGCCATCAGCACTGACCGACGACATGGTATCTGTGTCATATGGTATCATTCAGTGCCATAAGCTCCGCCCCTGGCGGTCAGGAAGGATGAAATAGAAACTACATTTCAATAAATAAAGTGTTGATTAAGCCGTCTGTTCTATGTGTTAAGCTCCTTTAAGTTGTTCCTGGAGCTTGAGCCTCAAATCAGAGACATCATCTTTAAATTCTACGAGTCAAAGTACGCGTCCTGTCTGAAGCTGCTCGACGAGATGAAGGTAAAAACACCTGTTTAACTTCACACTGTGTAGTTGTTGTTACCCAGCAGCAGGTGAGATGTGATGATGTCACTGTTTGTTCTGAAGGATAACCTGCTGCTGGACATGTACCTCGCTCCTCATGTCAAGACTCTGTACAGTCAGATCAGGAACAGAGCACTCATCCAGGTCAGACACACACAACTAACACTCACCTGTATTTCTACAGGTAATGTAAACGTGTTTAAACACCTGTGTGTGTGTGTGTGTGTGTTCAGTACTTTAGCCCTTACGTGTCAGCCGACATGACAAAGATGGCTCAGGCCTTTAACACAACGGTGGCCGCTCTGGAGGACGAACTGACTCAGCTGATCCTGGAGGGACTGATCAACGCCCGCATAGACTCACACAGCAAGGTCTCTCACACACACACACACACACACACACACACATACACATATCTGAGGTTGTCTAAATTGTTGGTAACAGTTTTTAAAATGACAGAATCTGAAATATCTCCATGCTTGATTAAACATATTCAATTTCTCACCCATCATTCACTCCCTCTCTCTCTCCCCCCTTTCTCTCTCGCTCCCTCTCTCCCCCCCCCTCTCTCTCTTTCTCCCTCACTCTCTCTCTCTCCCTCTCTCTCTCTCTCTCTCCCTCACTCTCTCTCCCTCTCTCTCTCCCCCTCCCTCTCTCTCTCTCCCCCTCTCTCTCTCACTCCCCCCCCTCTCTCCCTCTCTCTCTCTCTCTCTCTCTCCCCCCCCTCTCTCTCTCTGCTGTGTTTTAGATCCTGTACGCTCGTGATGTGGATCAGAGGAGCACCACGTTTGAGAAGTCTCTTCAGATGGGCAAAGAGTTTCAGAGACGAGCTAAAGCCATGATCCTCCGAGCGGCCGTGCTCAGGAACCAGATCCACGTCAAGGTAACCTTAACTCTTAACTGTGATCAGAGGTTTCACTTCCTGTCACAATAACTTGAGGATTATTTTGAATGTGAAAACATGAAACAACAATCTAGACACTGATCTTCATCTTCAACTCTCTCACATCCAAGAGTCCAATCCAAGCTGTTTTGACTTCTGTCTCCTCCTCTTCCTCTCCTCAGTCCCCCCCCAGAGAGGGGAGTCAGGGGGAGCTGACTCCAGCCAACAGTCAGACCAGGATGAGCACCAACATGTGAGGAGGAGTCTGCTGGAGGACCCCCCCCCCCCCCCCCCTCCTCTGTATTTGTTCACCTGATGGAACCTTCAATTAGTCCTGGTTTCAATAAAAACTCTTACTGACTGTTTTTGTCATCTGTTAAACTCTTTACAGCTTCACCTGAACAGGTAACACATCCTGAGGTTTATATCCAACAGCTGCACACCTGAGTCTAGAGCAGGGTTCATACTAAGGACAATCAGCTGATTTCAGATCAAACAAATAAGTCCAGATGTTTTTTCTGTCTTAGGGGTTCCCAAGGTGTTCTCGTTCAGTCTGACTGGTTGAAGCTGAAATAATTAAATTTTTATGTAAAAGTTCAAACTTTGATGACCATCATTTTAAAATTGAACATTAAAATCTGGAATATTTTACTAATCCCATGGGGTAGTCTTTGCCATCTTTATTTTTAGAACCAGAGGTGACCATATTTGACAAGGGGTCGGAGCTGGACAGGATTGAAGGTTCCCACAGACAAACCATAAACAACATTTCCTCAGAGCTTCTTTTAACCAAACACTGGACAAGACTTTTTCATGCCCCTATAGTGACCTGTCAATCACAGGTAGCCCCGCCTTAACTCATCCCCTCTTCCTGTTCTCTGACTTTAATTGGGCCATAATATAATGGACATCATGTGCTGAAGAAGACTTCAAACTAGAGATTGAGATCATAAACTTATTAGTAAAATTTTAACAGGGAATAAATAAACTGACAAATGGACACTAGGGGGCAGTGTTGTAGAAGTTTTAACTGTACAGTAATATTCTGTGTGTGTGTTAATTTGACCATGAATATCGGTTTCATTATACAGCTTGTAGCCTCCTCTGTCTCCTTCTACACGCACACACACACACAGTCTCCCTTATCGTTGTCATCCACCTGTGCAGTAAAAACAACCAGCGGCTCCATGAAACACTCGCTCCTCTGTGTGTGTGTGGTTAGTCTCCACAGAATCCGAGCTTTGTTTCTTCTCCTCCTCTGTTCCAGGTTTCTCTCTTCCTTTTGTCCTCTGTCCATTCACCACCTCATCCTTCTCCACTTCCTTGTATCCTTTTTTCACCTCCTCATAAACTCCTTCACCTTATTGTACCCTTCCATTACCTCCTCAAATCCTCCTCCTCGTCCAACTCCTCGTGTTAGTCCTGAACCTCCTCATATTCATCGTCACCTCCTCGTATCCTTCACCTCCTTGTATCCTTCCTTCACCTTCTCGTATCTGTCCTTCACCTCCTTATGTCCTTCTTTTACCTTCTCTTTTCCTGCCTTCACCTCCCCGTATCCTTCATTCACCTCTTTCTCTATAACGTCCTGACTCCTCCTGTTTCTCTGAGGGGAGTCACACCTCCTCTCTGCTCATGTTTTCAGGCAGCTGAACGATTACTCTGAATTACAGGGACTGCTTTAAGCTGGTTTGAATCCTACTTATCAGACCGATCTCAGTTTGTACATGTTAATGATAAGTCCTCTATGCACACCAAAGTTAGCCATGGAGTGCCACAAGGTTCAGTGCTTAGACCAATTCTCTTTACATTATATATGCTTCCTCTGGGTAATATTATGAGGAAACACTCCATACACTTTCATTGTTATGCAGATGATACTCAGCTTTATGTTTCAATGAAGCCCGATGGCACCAGTCAGTTCTGTAAGCTAGAAACGTGCCTTAAGGACGTTAGGACCTCGATGACCAGAAATGTGTTCTACTTAACTCAGAGAAGACTGAAGTTATTGTGCTAGGCCCTAAAAACCTCAGAGAGACTTTTACTAATGATATGACCTTAATGACATCAGCTTGGCATCTAGCACCACTGTTAGGAATCTAGGAGTTCTATTTGATCAAGATATGTCCTTTAGCTCTCACATCAGGCAAATTTCAAGAACAGCCTATTTTCACCTTCGTAATATATCTAAGATCAGTACTATGGGGGGTAAAGCCTTCAGTTATCAGGCCTGCTTGTGGTACAGTCTCGAAATGTACTATGGGAGGTAAAGCCTTCAGTTATCAGACCTGCTCGTGGTACCTACAGTCTCTAAATGTACTATGGGAGGTAGAGCCTTCAGGTATCAGACCTGCTCGTGGTACCTACAGTCTCTAAATGTACTATGGGAGGTAGAGCCTTCAGTTATCAGGCCTGCTCGTGGTACAGTCTCTAAATGTACTGTGGGAGGAAGAGCCTTCAGTTATCA
>NC_083631.1:10435016-10437516 GCF_963584025.1 Labrus mixtus
AGCGGAGCACCGACAGTTCTGCGGCGGGCGGATTAGCCGTGGAGGATTCACCGGGAGGAGACCAGAATCTGCTGTCGGGAGAACCAGGTGAGACCTGAGACTGTGCGCACGTGAGCACAGCACGAGCTCAGTGATGAAGACTGACCACAGTCATCATCATCATCATCATCATCATCATCATCATCATCATCAGACATGAGAGCTGCAGCCTGCTTTAACTACAGCCAGAACACACCTGCACACACACACACACACACACACACACACACACACACACACACACACACACACACACACGCACGCACACACAGAGGAAAGCAGCAGAGTGTGCAGGTGATGATGAAGATGATGAAGATGATGTCTGTGTTCAAACGACATAAAACGAGACTTTCAGTGTTCAGGGCTTTGATGTCGCTGCTTCGTGTGTATGTCCTGAAGGACTGTCTAACACCACAGATTCATTTCACAGCTTCACCAATAACATCTGCTGGGAGTGACACACACACACTCACACACACTCACACACACACTCACACATATTTTCTGGCAGTGACTGTGGGTGTAGCAGCTGACAGCTCGCCAAGTGTGTGAGAGCATCGTTGCGTGTGATTGGGTGGTGCTCTCTGGGTTTACTCAATATCTGACTGAATGTGTTTTTAATCCAAGTGTGCGTGTGTATGCATGTGTGTGTGTGAATGTGTGTGTGTGTGTGTGTGTGTGTGTGTATGTATGTATGTGTGTCAGTGTCATGAACAGAGACTTGTGTACAGTTTGACCTCTGACCTTTACACCTGAACAAGGATTCTACTTCCTGTTTAGAGCTGTTACATCAATGACCCCCCCCCCCCCTTCAGAGCTCAGCTTTAGTTTGTATGAAAAGTCTGTTAAACATTCATCTTGATGATCTCATATTAATTCAAGAAGTCAATTATCTAAATGACCCTTAAATACTAAACGTCTTCATGTGAATGGCGGTCAGAGCGAATAATCGTTTGTCACGTCAGTCGTTCTGTCACTTTAGAAATAAAGCCTTGTATGCTTTAACCAAATGATTCAGTATTACTGAGTTAATCTGGATTAATTAAGGCCTGCATTAATCACATTACTCTCATGTTTGTCCCTTCAGGCTCTCCGTAGATAGTGGTCCTCAGTGTCTCCCTGTAGTCTCAGTGATGTAAAAGAAGGACACTGCTGCATCTTTGAATGTCTCATTTCACTTCAACAAACTCTCAGACAGCTCAGCTGACGAGTCCAAAGTAATATCCACCTTATGACATCACACATTGACCTTATGACATCACACATTGACCTTTGTTACCATTCCTTTGAGCTGTTTGACCTCACTTTGGGATCCCTAGCCATTTCCTGTTTCTGTACTTAACTTCCTGTCCTAACTTTCCACCTACAGGAAAGGCCTTACTGTTTTTCAAAATAAAAGCATATAGCAAGTAAAGTACTCTCAGTTTAAGACAGGACAAACCTTCAAAAATAAGAGCCTAATTATTGTTATATTAAAATGTGAAATGATGGGAAACATAAGATGTTGTTTTATTGCAAAAGTTCTCAGATCAAATTAAAACCAAATTCAGTGAGACGTTCATCATCAAGACAAAGAAGGCATTAAAACGTCTGTAAAACAAACATTCACTGAGAAGATGAAATATGTTAGCAAATAAGATCCACACAGAAACCTTAACATTTAGTAAAATTAAGAAATACAAAATGTATAAATAACCTCCTCTTTGTAACGTAGTAGTGATACCTGAGTCTTCGGACGCGGTCACACTGGCAATCCGTACCGACAAACCGGGCCTAAGCACGGTTACCTCTTGAACAGAACGTCTTAACAGCACATGTGTTATGGTTTTATGTTATTATGAAGTGTGTTTACAAACAGACAAAAAAAGAGACGCACGTCCAAGTCCGCTACGGCACATCAGAGAACATGACAGAGAACTGACATTTTATCAGATACAGCCATAAATAAAATCAATAAATAAAAGAGAGGCGTGGTCAGAGAACATGACAGCTTCCTGTCTTTACTCTGAGTCACATACAGACTGAATGAAGGCTGTCCATGTTGTTTACCTGCGTCCTCGTGCATGAACTTTACCGTGTCACAGCGTGCCATTAGTACGACACGGAGCGCTCACACTGCTCAAATGAACCCGACTTTAGGGGGGAAGGGTTCTTAGGCACGGTACGGATTGCCAGTGTGACCGCGCCCTAACTGTCCCGACAGACTCGGACTCACCTGCTGCTCCTGAAATGGATTCTGTTTAACAATCCACCCCAGCACATCTTCCAGAGGATTAAGGCTAACAGTTAGCTTGGTGTGACGGGTACAGACCTAAGCTGCATGGATCCCACACCCCCCAGGGGGGCTGTGGTGGTGAATGAACTAGTTTGTAATGAAGAACTGAGAGTTTGTTCAGTCAACAATAGTGAACGATTACTTTAAGTAATCAACTTCAAGAATCCAGTGCTCTGATGTCACTGA